>NC_138310.1:29160000-29452500 GCF_965601325.2 Salmo salar | reverse complement strand
TCCTCTGGTCTGATGAAACAAAAATAGAACTGTTTGCCCATAATGACCATTGTTATGTTTGGAGGAAAAAGGGGGATGCTTGCAAGCCGAAGAACACCATCCCAACCGTGAAGCACGGAGGTGGCAGCATCATGTTGTTGGGGTGCTTTGCTGCAGGAGGGACTGGTGCACTTCACAAAATAGATGGCATCATTAGGCAGGAAAAGTATGTGGATATATTGAAGCAACATCTCAAGACATCAGTCAGGAAGTTAAAGCTTCGTCGCAAATGGGTCTTCCAAATGGAGAATGACCCCAAGCATACTTCCAAAGTTGTGGCAAAATGGCTTAAGGACAACAAAGTCATGGTATTGGAGTGGCCATCACAAAGCCCTGACCTCAATCCCATCGAAAATTTGTGGGCAGAACTGAAAAGGCAAGGAGGCCTACAAACCTGACTCAGTTACACCAGCTCTGTCAGGAGGAATGGGCCAACATTCACCCAACTTATTGTGGGAAGCTTGTGGAAGGCTGCCCTAAACATTTGACCCAAGTTAAACAACTTAAAGGCAATGCTACCAAATACTAATTGAGTGTATGTAAACTTCTGACCCACTGGGAATGTGATGAAAGAAATAAAAGCTTAAGTAAATCATTCTCTCAACTATTATTCTGACATTTCACATTCTTACAATAAAGTGGTGATCCTAACTGACCTAAGACAAGGAATTTTTACTAGGATTAAATGTCAGGAATTGTGAAAAACTGAGTTTAAATGTATTTGGCTAAGGTGTATGTGAACTTCTGACTTCAACTGTAAATGTTTTGATGTTGGACACCAGCAAATCAGCTCCAAGTGATTTTAATGTTGGAAATCTGTTCCAAAGTATTCCCACACATAATAGAGAGATACAGTGGGGGGGAAAAGTATTTGATCCCCTGCTGATTTTGTTTGTTTTCCCACTTACAAAGAAATGATCAGTCTATAATTTTAATAGTAGGTTTATTTGAACAGTGAGAGACAGAATAACAACAAAAAAATCCAGAACAACGCATGTCAAAAATTTTATAAAATGATTTGCATTTTAATGAGGGAAATAAGTATTTGACCCCTCTGCAAAACATTACTTAATACTTGGTGGCAAAACCCTTGTTGGCAATCACAGAGGTCAGACGTTTCTTGTAGTTGGCCACCAGGTTTGCACACATCTCAGGAGGGATTTTGTCCCACTCCTCTTTGCAGATCTTCTCCAAGTCATTAAGGTTTCGAGGCTGACATTTGGCAACTCGAACCTTCAGCTCCCTCCACAGATTTCCTATGGGATTAAGGTCTGGAGACTGGCTAGGCCACTCCAGGACCTTCATGTGCTTCTTCTTGAGCTACTCCTTTGTTGCCTTGGTCATGTGTTTTGGGTCATTGTCATGCTGGAATACCCATCCACGACCCATTTTCAATGCCCTGGCTGAGGGAAGGAGGTTCTCACCCAAGATTTGACGGTACATGGCCCCGTCCATCGTCCCTTTTATGCGTTGAAATTGTCCTGTCCCCTTAGCAGAAAAACACCCCCAAAGCATAATGTTTCCACCTCCATGTTTGACGGTGGAGATGGTGTTCTTGGGGTCATAGGCAGCATTCCTCCTCCTCCAAACATGGCGAGTTGAGTTGATGTCAAAGAGCTCCATTTTGGTCTCATCTGACCACAACACTTTCACCAGTTGTCCTCTGAGTCATTCAGATGTTCATTGGCAAACTTCAGACGGGCATGTATATGTATTCTTGAGCAGGGGGACCTTGCGGGCGCTGCAGGATTTCAGTCCTTCACGGCGTAGTGTGTTACCAATAGTTTTCTTGGTCAAATACTTTTTTCTCCCACTGTACAGTATACACTATATTTACAAAAGTATGTGGACACCCCTTCAAATGAGTTGATTTGGTTGTTTTAACTATACCCGTTGCTGACAGATCAAGCACACAGCCATGCAATCTCCATAGACAAACATTGGCAGTAGAATTACCTTAATGAAGAGCTCAGTAACTTTCAATGTGGCACTGTCATAGGATGTCACCTTTCCAACATGTCATTTCGTCAAATTTCTGCCCTGCTAGAGCTGCCCTGGTCAACTGTAAGTGCTGTTACTGGGATGTGGAAACGACTAGAGCAACTACGGCTCAGCCGCAAAGTGATAGGCCACACGAGCTCACAGAACAAGACCACTGAGTGTTGAAGCATGTATCGTGTAAAATCGTCTGTCCTCGGTTGCAACACTCACAACCGAGTTAGACTGCCACTGGAAGCAACGTCAGCACAAGAACTGTTTGTCGGGAGCTTCCTGAAATGGGTTTCAATGGCCAAGCAGCCGAACACAAGCCTAAGATCACCATGCGCAATGCCAAGCATCGGCTGGAGTGGTGTAAAGCCTGCTGCCATTAGACTCTGGAAATGTGTTCTCTGGAGTGATGAATCACTCTTCACCATCTGGAGGTCCGACAGACGAATCTAGGTTTGGCGGATTTCCCTGAGAACGCTACCTGCCCCAATGAAAAGTGCCAACTGTAAAGTTTGGTGGAGGAGGAATAATCGTCTGGGGCTGTTTTTCATGGTTCGGGCTAGGCCCCTTAGTTCCAGTGAACGGGAATCTTAACGCTACAGCATACAATGACATTCTAGATGATTCTGTGCTTCCAACCTTGTGGCAACAGTTTGGGAAAGGCCCTTTCCTGTTTCAGCATGACAATGCCCCTGTGCACAAAGCAAGGTCCATACAGAAATGGTTTGTTTTGCGATCGGTGTGCAAGAACTTTATTGGCCTGCACAGAGCCCTGACCTCAACCCCATCAAACAACTTTGGGATGAATTGGATCACTGACTGCGAACCAGGTCTAGTCACCCAACACCAGTGCCTGACCTCACTAATGCTCTTGTGGCTGAATGGAAGCAAGTCCCCGCAGCAATGTTCCAACATATCGTGGAAAGCCTTCCCAGAACAATGGAGGCTGTTATTGCCGCGAAGGGGGGGACCAACTGAATATTAATGGCCATAATTTTGGCTGGAATGAGATGATGGAGCGGGTGTCCACTTACTTTTGATCATGTAGTGTATGTGATCATATACAAATGTAAACAGAGTTTGAAATGATTATGTTTAAGTCAAATGTTACATCTATTTGTCCTTCTTGTGGTCAATTTGCGATTGACAAATGATTTGTAATTAGGTTCCAGCCCCTTACCATCCGCTCAAGAAAGAATTGGCCCGCAGCTGAATCTAGTTGATGATCCCTGATATAGAGGAGCGCTTCTCTGTGTGAGGGAGGGGGGTGGGGCTAGAGTTGTGTGTGTGTTTCGGGGGAGGGGGGGGGGGGGGGTGGTGTCTCTGAGTGATTTACCATCACAGAGACACCAGCTGTCCATCTGTGTCTACCCCACCCCCCACTACCACACACACACACACACACACACACTTCCCTGCTCTTCTGAGGGGATGTATGACCGTGCAAAATGGCCAAAACAACGTTTTATACACGCGCACACACACATTCAAACGCCTCTGCTTCCTAATCTGAACTGCTGGTGCTGCAGTGTATAACCTGAAATGGAAATAAAGACTGCAAGGTCACTCCCACACACACTGGTAGGCTGGCTGCACAGAGACAGAGGCGAGGTGAACTCTGACCCTGCCTGACCTTCTGGGGTCGCAGAGACAAGAGCAGGCTGGGGAATGTTGACTAGACCAATAGTGTGTCTTTATGTGAAGGACTCAGGGTTGAGACAACAGCAGTCTGGCCTGGCCTCCACAGCCTCAGCTGTCTTGCCCTGAGGGATGGACTATGTGCATTAGGGCTGTGATGATACCAGTTAGGCAATATGTTTGCCATGGCAAAAAGAAAACACAAAGCAGACCAGACTCTTTGGTCCTTTAAAAACCTGAAAGGCAAATATTGTGTGATATAGCTTGGAGAATAAACACATGTGACTTGATGAAAACAATGTTGTTTGTTTCCAACATTAGGGCAGGTTTTCTGAAGTTAAACCTGCTTTGTGTTTTGTTTCCTTGCCACAATACTAATGAGTATCGCGATTAGTGATGGGGGTAAAAAATCGATACAGTTACATATCGCAATAATATTTTTTGACGGTATTGTATCGATATTTGACTCCAATGGTCTATTTGTAAAAAATGAATACTGTAGGTAGTGTTAGCTAGCGCTTGCCGGCTGTATCTGTGCCAAAACTCCACACTCCTGTATTTTTCATCCTATAGCTTGTTCTCCATCTTCGTTTTACATAGTGAGCCAACATGTTTTCAGCACTTTTATTTCCCTGAATTTTTATTTTCCTTCCCTTTTCTCATGCTCTCTGTTTACTCTCTGCAGCAGACCTACGGAGTGTACAAAACATTAGGAACACCTTCCTAATATTGAGTTGCACCCCCTTTTGCCCTCAGAACAGCCTCAATTGGTCGGGGCATGGACTCTACAAGATGTTGGAAGCGTTCCACAGGGAAGCTGGCCCATGTTGACTCCAATGCTTCCCACAGTTGCGTCAAGTTGGCTGGATGTCCTTTGGGTGGTGGACCATTCTTGATACACATGGGAAACTGTTGAGTGTGAAAAACACAGCAGCGTTGCAGTTCTTGACACAAACCGGTGCACCTGGCACCTGCTACCATAACCCATTTAAAGGCATTTAAATCTTTGTCTTGCCCATTTACCTTCTGAATGGCACACATGCACAATCCATGTCTCAAATGTCTCAAGGCTTAAAAATCCTTCTTTAACCTGTCTCCTCCCTTTCATCTCCACTGATTGAAGTGACATCAATAAGGGATCAGCGCTTTCACCTGGATAGTCTATGTCATGGAAAGAGCATGTTTTTGTACACTCAATGTATAGTGACCAATATGTTTGGAACATCAAATCGCAATAAGATCGCAGTGTCACAATACATATAAAATTGCAATACATACTGTATCGGCACCTAAGTATTGTGATAATATCATATTGTGAGGTCCCTGGCAGTTCCCAGCCCTGATTGTGATACTGATTTTGTGTGTGTGTGTGTGTGTGTGTGTGTGTGTGTGTGTGTGTGTGTGTGTGTGTGTGTGTGTGTGTGTGTGTGTGTGTGTGTGTGTGTGTGTGTGTGTGTGTCGGAGGGACTAAGCAGACATGAGGAATCCTCCGGTCAGATGACAGGAGTGTTCCCAGTACATTCCAGCGGGGCTTTTTTTATTTCATTATTTTACCAGGAAGTTGACTGAGAACACATTCTTATTTACAGCAATGACCTGGGGAATAGTTACAGGGGAGAGGAAAGAGCCAATTGGAAGCTGGGGATGATTAGGTGGCCATGATGGTATGAGGGCCAGATTAGGAATTTAGCCAGGACACCGGGGTTAACACCCCTACTCTTATGAAAAGTGCCATGGGATCTTTAGTGACCTCGGAGTCAGGACACCCGTTTAACATCCCATCCAAAAGACAGCACCCTACACAGATCAATCTCCCCAATCACTGCCCTGGCGAATTGGGATACATTTTGTTTTAGACCAGAGGAAACAGGGCTTTCTACTGGTCCTCCAATACCACTTCCAGCAGCTTCTGGTCTCCCATCCAGGGACCAACCAGTAACAACCCTGCTTAGCTTCAAAGGCAAGCCAGCAGTGGGATGCATGGTGGTATGCTGCTGGCTATGGGAGTGCCGGGTGGCTCTATGATCACAGCACTATCCCACCTCACACATTCCCTGTGTGTGTGTGTGTGTGTGTGTGTGTGTGTGTGTGTGTGTGTGTGTGTGTGTGTGTGTGTGTGTTTTTCTTGGCCGTGTGTGTGTGTTTTTCTTGGCCAGCTCTGTGTGTGCGTTCTGCTGGTGGCAGAATGTGAAACTCTAGCCCCCTAACACATCGTCTCTGCTGTATGGTGACTGCTCACCTCTGACCTCGCTATGGAAATGGTAGCATTGTTCTGGCACACTTGTTGAAGGTGCCTCAGCTAACAAGCTTCAAGGCTACAGCACAGAGACAGTTAGGTGTGGGTAAGGCTACCTACAGCACAGAGACAGTTAGGTGTGGGTAAGGCTACCTACAGCACAGAGACAATTAGGTGTGGGTAAGGCTACCTACAGCACAGAGACAGTTAGGTGTGGGTAAGGCTACCTACAGCACAGAGACAATTAGGTGTGGGTAAGGCTACCTACAGCACAGAGACAGTTAGGTGTGGGTAAGGCTACCTACAGCACAGAGACAGTTAGGTGTGGGTAAGGCTACCTACAGCACAGAGACAGTTAGGTGTGGGTAAGGCTACCTACAGCACAGAGACAGTTAGGTGTGGGTAAGGCTACCTACAGCACAGAGACAGTTAGGTGTGGGTAAGGCTACCTACAGCACAGAGACAGTTAGGTGTGGGTAAGGCTACCTACAGCACAGAGACAGTTAGGTGTGGGTAAGGCTACCTACAGCACAGAGACAGTTAGGTGTGGGTAAGGCTACCTACAGCACAGAGACAGTTAGGTGTGGGTAAGGCTACCTACAGCACAGAGACAGTTAGGTGTGGGTAAGGCTACCTACAGCACAGAGACAGTTAGGTGTGGGTAAGGCTACCTACAGCACAGAGACAGTTAGGTGTGGGTAAGGCTACCTACAGCACAGAGACTGAGTCGATTATTGTGTGTTAGGGCTAGTGCCGATTTAGGGGGGACATTTGGGATCAGTCCTCTGGTTGAGTAACCTGTTGTGTGTGTGTGCGCGTCGGGGGGGATCTCGTCTACCCTGGAGAGGCAGGGGAGATGTGGGGAAGTGGGAGGTAGGGAGATGGGCGGAGGTGCAGAGGGTGAGGTAGGGCAGGGAGAGGGGAGACATGGGAGGTAGGGAGATGGGCGGAGGTGCAGAGGGTGAGGTAGGGCAGGGAGAGGGGAGACATGGGAGGTAGGGAGATGGGCGGAGGTGCAGAGGGTGAGGTAGGGCAGGGAGAGGGGAGACATGGGAGGTAGGGAGATGGGCGGAGGTGCAGAGGGTGAGGTAGGGCAGGGAGAGGGGAGACATGGGAGGTAGGGAGATGGGCGGAGGTGCAGAGGGTGAGGTAGGGCAGGGAGAGGGGAGACATGGAAAGGGGCAGAGAGGAGGCAGCACGGTAGAGTATTGGTTTTCACTGTTTCTCACTTGAAGCTTAAGTGTGTTTGTCAGTGAAACGAGATCTCCCCATCAGCTGTCCTCTAGAGCCCGCATGTCAGAGTGTGTGTGTGGTGGGAAGATCTGCTTTCAACACTGCCCTATCAGCCCTTGAACCTGTCCCCATACTGCTACCTTTCCCTCCACTCTCTCCCCCTCTATCGTTCCACCTCTCTGTTTTTATTTACTGTATGTTCCTCTCTCTTCTTTCTTTCCATCTTTCTTTTCTGTCAGTTAGTCTGTAAGTCAGTCTGTCTTAGGACAAACAAACATCTGTTTTATGACTACAGTCACAAGGGTCTTCTCTAGTGGTTCACACACATACACAGCTCAGCGTGTGTTGGTGGCTCTATGGCAGTATGAGAACCCATAACTTCTCTCTTCTGTAGTTCTCTGTCATTTTTCTCTTCTCTGTTCTCTTCCCTGCTCTGTCGTTCTCAGTGTGGAATGTTGCTGTGCATGACCTCTCACCTACAGAGAGAGAGAGAGAGAGAGGGTGAGAGTGGGAGAAAATTAGATGGGGGAGGGGGAAAGAAGGGGCAGCTGCAGTCATGTGCCCAGGTGGACGCACACACATACACACAAAGGCAAGCATGCACACGCACACTCTCACACACAGAAGACCAGTCCTGTGTCCAGAAATTATGTTTCCTTCACTGCAAGATGCTGGTGTGTGTGTGTTTGTCAGAGAGAGAGAGCGTGAGAGAGAGAGAGAAGTGCTGCCTGACACAAAGGCCTTATTGTTGGTGTGTGGGGGCTGGAGGACAGGGAGTTGTGTGATTGGTTAAAACCATTGTGTCTCTGCTCATTTTCCCTCTTTGTGTGTGTGGAGGTGTGTGTGTTTCCCCTTTTAGGGTTATCAGGTCATCTAGGGACAGAGAGTAGACAAAGATGACACAGTGATAGAGGGGCGTGCTCCCTCTGCTCCCTCTGCTGTTTCCTGAAGTCTACCACCATTCCACACAGGAAGTCATCCTTCAGGGTCTGAAGCAACTCAGGGGTTAGGCATTGCTTCCTGTTATACTTGTGTCATGTCCTGACCAGTGAAAAGGGTCATTTGACATGGTGGAGTGGTCAGGAGGTGGCAGGGGGGTTGTTTTGTGTGTTTTGGGGTTTGTTTGTTTCTGGGGGAATGTGTTCTAGTTTGCATTTTCTATGTTTCGTTTTCCAGGTTTGGCCGAGTATGGTTTCCAATCAGAGGCAGGTGTCTTTCGTTGTCTCTGATTGGAAGCCATACTTAGGCAGCCTGTTTTCCTTTGGGTTTTGTGGGTGGTTGTTTCCGTATAGTCGTTGTACCTTACGGAACTGTAGTTTGTCGTTTGGTTATTTTGTTCAAGTGTTCTCTCAAAATAAACGAAGATGAGCACTATACACGCTGCGCCTTGGTCTGTTCAAAACGACGCCTGTGACAGAACCACCCACCAAAAGAAGACCAAGCAGCGTGGGAGGAGGTACATCGAGTCGTGGACCTGGGAGGAAATCCTGGATGGGGCAGGATCGTGGACAAGGCCGGGAGAGTATCGCCGCCCGCTGGAGGAGATAGAGGCAGTGAAGGCGGAACGGCGTTACTGGGAGGAACGGCAGGAGGAGGCTGAGAGGCAGCGGGCAAACGGGTAGTTTGGCTAGGTCAGGGGGAGCCCTGACCTAACTTCCCGGGCGTACAGGAGAGAGCCGTGGAGCAAACCGGAGCCAAGAAAGGAGTCAAGCGCCGAGTTCGACGCGAAATTCCGGGAAATGGTGCAGGCGGAAAGGGCACTGCGGAGCGGGCGTGCAGAGGGGCGAGAAATGCATTACGGGGTAGTGCGCACTATCTCGCCCATCCGCACGCACAGTCCGGTGCGGTCGGTATGGGCTCCGCAGCGTTGCTGTGCTAGAGTTGGCACTCAGCCAGGAAGGAGTGTGCCTGTTCAGCGCATCGGGCCGCCAGTGCGTCTCCTCGGCCCAGTTTATCCTGCGCCTGCTCTACGCACGGCAGCCCTCATTCCCCAGCACAGCCCAGTTCGCCCTGTGCCAGCGCTCCGCCCGTGCCGGGCTACAGTGACCATCCAGCCAGGACGGAGTGTGCCAGCCCTGAGCTCCAGACCTCCGGTGCGCCTCCATGGCCTAGTGTGCCCTATGCCTTCTCTGCGCAGCCAGTCTCCTGTGCGTCACCCCAGTCTGGTGAGACCGGTTTCAGCTCCCCGTAGGAAGCCTCCAGCAATGATCAACGGTCCAAAGCCTCCAACGATAATCCAGGGCATGAAGCCTCCAGTGATGATCCAGAGCCTGTAGGGTTAATCCATGGCACGAAGCCTCCAGTGATGATTCATGGCACAAAGCCTCCAGTGATGATTCATGGCGCGGAGCCAATAGTGATGATCCATGGCACGGAACCTACGGCGACGCTCTCCAGTCCGGAGCCTCCAGCGACGCCCCTCAGCCCGGGGCCTCCAGCGACGCCCCTCAGCCCGGGGCCTCCAGCGACGCCTCTCAGCCCGGGGCCTCCAGCGACGCCTCTCAGCCCGGGGTCTCCAGCGACGGAGGTCATTTTGCAGGGCTCTGGCAGTGCTCCTCCTGCTCCTCCTTGCACAAAGGCGGAGGTAGCGGTCCTGCTGCTGGGTTGTTGCCCTCCTACGGCCTCCTCCACGTCTCCTGATGTACTGGCCTGTCTCCTGGTAGCGCCTCCATGCTCTGGACACTACGCTGACAGACACAGCAAACCTTCTTGCCACAGCTCGCATTGATGTGCCATCCTGGATGAGCTGCACTACCTGAGCCACTTGTGTGGGTTGTAGACTCCGTCTCATGCTACCACTAGAGTGAAAGCACCGCCAGCATTCAAAAGTGACCAAAACATCAGCCAGGAAGCATAGGAACTGAGAAGTGGTCTGTGGTCCCCACCTGCAGAACCACTCCTTTATTGGGGGTGTCTTGCTAATTGCCTATAATTTCCACCTGTTGTCTATTCCATTTGCACAACAGCATGTGAAATTTATTGTCAATCAGTGTTGCTTCCTAAGTGGACAGTTTGATTTCACAGAAGTGTGATTGACTTGGAGTTACATTGTGTTGTTTAAGTGTTCCCTTTATTTTTTTGAGCAGTGTATATTTGACAAATGCAATTTATATTTAACGAGATCACCAGCTGTTTGTCAATGCTCCAGAAGCGCAAAAAATTGTCTTCGCCCTTGTTGCCAGGCTGACCAACTCAGTGGCATCATGATTTGAGTGTCCGCCCTGAGCATGGAAGGTTGGGAGTTCGTCCCCGACCGGGACATACCAAAGACTCTAAAAATCGTACCCGGGCCGCCTCTGCTTGACACTCAGCATTAAGGAGATAGATTGTGGGTAAGGCGCTGCAATAGACTAGCGTCCTGTCCAGGGGTTGTACTTGTAGGCTACATCAAGCTGCCTCACTACAGAAACAGGAGATGGGCTCCTGCTCCTATGAGCCGTTCCGGCTCGCACAAGCCAAAGCTCGCACAAGCCAAGGTTACTTGTTGCCAGGCTGCATGAGGTGGATTTGGTCCTGTTCACAGAGTATGGGATGTAACGGCGGGCCAGTGGAAATGTTGTTTACGTTTTGGGAGCACTGGGAATTTTTCTTCTGTAGCTCAGTTGGTAGAGCAAGACGCTTGTAATGCCAGGACAGTGGGTTCGATTCCCAAGACCACCCATACATAAAATGTACACTGAGTGAACAAAACATTAGGAACACCTTCCTAATATTGAGTTGCACCCCCTTTTGCCCTCCGAACAGCCTCAATTCATTGTGGTATGGACTCTATAAGGCGTCGAAAGCGTTCCACAGGGATGCTGGCCCATGTTGACTCCAATGCTTCCCATAGTTCTGTCAAGTTGGCTGCATGTCCTTTGGATGGTGGACCATTCTTGATACACACAGGAAACTGATAAGAGTGAAAAACCCAGCAGCGTTGCAGTTCTTGACACACTCAAATCGATGCTCCTGGCACCTACAAAAGTATATCCCGTTAAAAGTCACTTTGGGAAAAAGCATTAGCTAAATGGCATGTATTATTATTTTGTATAACCTAGGAGAACGCTGTGTTGCTGAACAAACTTCCTGTGTGCGTGTGTGTGTTAGTGTTCCACGGTATACCGAAACCTCGTTACTTTTTCGATACTAGTACATGAAAAAACAGTTCGGTACTAGACTTTTTGTTCCTTTCGTTACTTCTGTTAAATGTGTCTCACGGATCAAGTCTGTCTATCAGTGCAGCTAATGTCCCCTTTATAGGCACGCAGCATCAAATCAGTCAAATTAAATTGTATTTGTCACATGGTCCAAATACAACGGGTGTGGACTTAACCATGAAATGCTTGCTTACGAGCCCTTCTCAACGATGCAGAGTTAAAAAAGTATAATATACAAAAATTGGAAGACAATAGGAATAAAATACACAAGAATGGAGCTACAGTGGCTTCAGAAAGTATTGATACCCCTTGATTTTGTTGTGTTACAGCCTGAATTCAAAATGGATTAAATATATATTTTTTCTCACCCAAACATATTTTTAGAAAGTTTAGTACATTTAAAAAAAATAAAGTACAGAAATATCTAATTTACATAAGTATTCATACCCCTGAGTCAATACTTTGTCGACGCATCTTTGGCAGCGATTACAGATCAAATCAAATGTTATTGGTTACATACACATATTTAGCAGATGTTATTGTGGGTGTAGCGAAATGCTTGTGTTCCTAGCTCCAACAGTGCAGTAGTATCTAACAATACACAAATCTGAAAGTAAAAGAATGGAATTAAGAAATATATAAATATTAAGATGAGCAATGTCGGAGTGGCATTGATTAAATACAGTGGAATAGAATACAATATATACATATAAGATGATTAAAGCAGTATGTAAACATTATTAAAGTGACTAGTGTTCCATTATTTAAAGTGGCCAGTGATTCCATGTCTATGTACAGTTGAAGTCAGAAGTTTACATACACTTAGGTTGGAATCATTAAAACTCTTATTTCAACCACTCCACAAATTTCTTGTTAACAAACTATAGTTTTGGCAAGTGGGTTAGGACATCTACTTTGTGCATGACACAAGTAATTTTCCCAACAATAGTTTACAGACAGATTATTTCACTTATAATTCACTGTATCACAATTCCAGTGGGTCAGAAGTTTACATACACTAAGTTGACTGTGCCTTTAAACAGGTTGGAAAATTCCAGAAAATGATGTCATGGCTTTAGAAGCTTCTGATAGGCTAATTGACATCATTTGAGTCAATTGGAGGTGTACCTGTGGATGTATTTCAAGGCCTACCTTCAAACTCAGTGCCTCTTTGCTTGACATCATAGGAAAATCAAAAGAAATCAGCCAAGACCTCAGAATAAAAATTGTAGACCTCCACAAGTCTGGTTCATCCTTGGGAGCAATTTCCAAATGCCTGAAGGTACCGCGTTCATCTGTACAAACAATTGTACGCAAGTATAAACACCATGGGACCATGCATCCGTCATACCGCTCTCTCCTAGAGATGAGTGTACTTTGGTGTGAAAAGTGCAAATCAATCCCAGAACAACAGCAAAGGACCTTGTGAAGATGGCAGGGAAGTCAGACGCAGGAGAGCAGAACTCGGTAATAGCAGTTTAATAGTAAAACCAACGACATAAGAAATACAAAATATGGGCACAATAACCCGACGCGTACCAGTCAAACAAATGTGCACAAGCACTTACAACAAACAATACCACACAAAGACATGGGGGGAACAGAGGGTTAATACACAACACGTAATGAGGGAAATTAAAACCAGGTGTGTGGGAAAACAAGACAAAACAAATGGAAAATGGATCGGCGATGGCTAGAAGACCGTCGACGTCGACCGCCGAACACCGCCCGAACAAGGAGAGGCACTGACTTTGGCAGAAGTCGTGACAATATCCACAGTAAATCGAGTCCTATATCGACATAACCTGAAAGGCCGCTCAGCAAGGAAGAAGCCACTGCTCCACAACCGTCATAAAAAAGCCAGACTACGGTTTGCAACTGCACATGGGGACAAAGATTGTACTTTTTGAAGAAATGTCCTCTGGTCTGATGAAACAAAAATAGAACTGTTTGCCCATAATGACCATTATGTTTGGAGGAAAAAGGGGGAGCCTTGCAAGCTGAAGAACACCATCCCAACCGGGAAGCATGGGGGTGGCAGCATCATGTTGTGGGGGTGCTTTTCTGCAGGAGGGACTGGTGCTCTTCACAAAATAGATGGCATCATGAGATAGGAAAATGATGTGGATATATTGAAGCAACATCTCAAGACATCAGTCAGGAAGTTGAAGCTTGGTTGCAAATGGGTCTTCCAAATGGACAATGACCCCAAGCATACTTCTAAAGTTGTGGCAAAATGGCTTAAGGACTACAAAGTCAAGGTATTGGAGTGGCCATCACAAAGCCCTGACCTAAATCCTATAGAAAAGTTGTGGGCAGAACTGAAAAAGAGTGTGCGAGCAAGGAGGCCTACACACCTGACTCAGTTACACCAGCTCTGTCAGGAGGAATGGGACAAAATTCACCCAACTTATTGTGGGAAGCTTGTGGAAGGCTGCCCTAAACGTTTGACCCAAGTTAAACAATTTAAAGGCAATGCTACCAAATACTAATTGAGTGCATGTAAACTTCTGACCCACTGGGAATGTGATGAAAGAAATAAAAGCTGAAATAAATCATTCTCTCCACTAATATTCTGACATTTCACATTCTTAACCTGTTGGGTCTAGGGGGCAGCATTTGCACGTCTGGATAAAAAAAATGTACCCGATTTAATCTGGTTACTAATCCTACCCAGTAACTAGAATATGCATATACTTATTATATATGGATAGAAAACACTCTAAAGTTTCCAAAACTGTTTGAATGGTGTCTGTGAGTATAACAGAACTCATTTGGCAGGCAAAACCCTGAGACATTTTCTGACAGGAAGTGGATACCTGATGTGTTGTATTGACTTTAAACCTATCCCATTGAAAAACACAGGGGTTTAGGAATATTTTGGCACTTCCTATTGCTTCCACTAGATGTCACCAGCCTTTACAAAGTGTTTTGAGTCTTCTGGAGGGAGATCTGACCGAACAAGAGCCATGGAACGGTGATGTCCCATTAGACACCTGGCGCGCTACTTCATGTTGGGTACCCTCGTTCCAATACGTTATAAAAGGCTATGCATTCGTCCACCTTGAATATTATTCATGTTCTGGTTAAAAAAGGCCCTAATGATTTATGCTATACAACGTTTGACATGTTTGAACGAACGGAAATATATTTTTTCCCCTCGTTCATGACGAGAAGTCCGGCTGGCTTACATCATGTGCTAACGAGACGGAGATTTTTGGACATAAATGATGAGCTTTTTTGAACAAAACTACATTCGTTATGGACCTGTGATACCTGGAAGTGACATCTGATGAAGAGAATCAAAGGTAATGGATTATTTACATAGTATTTTCGATTTTAGATCTCCCCAACATGACGTCTAGTCTGTATCGCAACGCGTATTTTTCTGGGCACAGTGCTCAGATTATTGCAAAGTGTGATTTCCCAGTAAGGTTATTTTTAAATCTGGCAAGTTGATTGCGTTCAAAAGATGTAAATCTATAATTCTTTAAATGACAATATAATATTTTACCAATGTTTTCTAATTTTAATTATTTAATTTGTGACGCTGACTTGACTGCCGGTTATTGGAGGGAAACGATTTCCTCAACATCAATGCCATAGTAAAACGCTGTTTTTGTATATAAATATGAACTTGATAGAACTAAAAATGCATGCATTGTCTAACATAATGTCCTAGGAGTGTCATCTGATGGAGATTGTAAAAGGTTAGTGTATCATTTTAGCTGGTTTTATGGTTTTGGTGACCCTGTCTTTGACTTGACAAAACATTACACACAACTCTTGTAAATGTACTGTCCTAACATACTCTAAATTTATGCTTTCGCCGTAAAACCTTTTTGAAATCGTAAAACGTGGTTAGATTAAGGAGATGTTTATCTTTCAAATGGTGTAACATAGTTGTATTTTTGAAAAATTTGAATTTTGACATTTATTTGGATTCAAATTTGCCGCTCTTGAAATGCACCTGCTGTTGATGGAGTGCACCACAGGTGGCACGCTAGCGTCCCACCTAGCCCCAAGAGGTTAAAATAAAGTGGTGATCCTAACTGACCTAAGACAGGGAATTTTTACTAGGATTAAATGTCAGGAATTGTGAAAAACTGAGTTTAAATGTATTTGGTTAAGGTGTATGTAAACTTCTGACTTCAACTGTACATAGGGCAGCAGCTTCTAAGGTGCAGGGTTGAGTAACCGGGTGGTAGGGTCTTCCAAATGGACAATGACCCCAAGCATACTTCTAAAGTTGTGGCAAAATGGCTTAAGGACTACAAAGTCAAGGTATAGTGATGGCTAATTAACCTCTTGGGGCTAGGTGGGACGCTAGCGTGCCACCTGTGGTGCACTCCATCAACAGCAGGTGCATTTCAAGAGCGGCAAATTTGAATCCAAATAAATGTCAAAATTCAAATTTTTCAAAAATACAACTATGTTACACCATTTGAAAGATAAACATCTCCTTAATCTAACCACGTTTTACGATTTCAAAAAGGTTTTACGGCGAAAGCATAAATTTAGAGTATGTTAGGACAGTACATTTACAAGAGTTGTGTGTAATGTTTTGTCAAGTCAAAGACAGGGTCACCAAAACCATAAAACCAGCTAAAATGATACACTAACCTTTTACAATCTCCATCAGATGACACTCCTAGGACATTATGTTAGACAATGCATGCATTTTTAGTTCTATCAAGTTCATATTTATATACAAAAACAGCGTTTTACTATGGCATTGATGTTGAGGAAATCGTTTCCCTCCAATAACCGGCAGTCAAGTCAGCGTCACAAATTAAATAATTAAAATTAGAAAACATTGGTAAAATATTATATTGTCATTTAAAGAATTATAGATTTACATCTTTTGAACGCAATCAACTTGCCAGATTTAAAAATAACCTTACTGGGAAATCACACTTTGCAATAATCTGAGCACTGTGCCCAGAAAAATACGCGTTGCGATACAGACTAGACGTCATGTTGGGGAGATCTAAAATCGAAAATACTATGTAAATAATCCATTACCTTTGATTCTCTTCATCAGATGTCACTTCCAGGTATCACAGGTCCATAACGAATGTAGTTTTGTTCAAAAAAGCTCATCATTTATGTCCAAAAATCTCCGTCTCGTTAGCACATGATGTAAGCCAGCCGGACTTCTCGTCATGAACGAGGGGAAAAAATATATTTCCGTTCGTTCAAACATGTCAAACGTTGTATAGCATAAATCATTAGGGCCTTTTTTAACCAGAACATGAATAATATTCAAGGTGGACGAATGCATAGCCTTTTATAACGTATTGGAACGAGGGTACCCAACATGAAGTAGCGCGCCAGGTGTCTAATGGGACATCACCGTTCCATGGCTCTTGTTCGGTCAGATCTCCCTCCAGAAGACTCAAAACACTTTGTAAAGGCTGGTGACATCTAGTGGAAGCAATAGGAAGTGCCAAAATATTCCTAAACCCCTGTGTTTTTCAATGGGATAGGTTTAAAGTCAATACAACACATCAGGTATCCACTTCCTGTCAGAAAATGTCTCAGGGTTTTGCCTGCCAAATGAGTTCTGTTATACTCACAGACACCATTCAAACAGTTTTGGAAACTTTAGAGTGTTTTCTATCCATATATAATAAGTATATGCATATTCTAGTTACTGGGTAGGATTAGTAACCAGATTAAATCGGGTACATTTTTTTTATCCAGACGTGCAAATGCTGCCCCCTAGACCCAACAGGTTAACAGTCTGTAGGCCTTGAGATAGAAGCTGTTTTTCAGTCTCTCGGTCCCAGCATTGATGCACCTGTAACAACCTCGCGTTCTGGATGATAGCGAGGTGAACAGGCCATGGCTCGGATGGTTGATACCCTTTATGATCTTTTTTGCCTTCCTGTGACACCGGGTGCTGTTGGTGTCCTGGAGGGCAGGTAGTTTGCCCCCGGTGACGCATTGGGCAGACTGCACCACCCTCTGGAGAGCCCTGCGGTTGCGAGCGGTGCAGTTGCCGTACTAGGCAGTGATGCAGCCCAACAGGATGCTCTCAATTGTGCATTTGTAAAAGTTTGTGAGGGTCTTAGGGTGTGAGAGATGGGCTGGGGGCCGATGATCAGTCAGTACTGGGGGCAGAGGCAGTGCTGGGGACTGATGAACAGGCAGTGTTCGGGCGCAGAGAACAACACCTTATGCTGTCTTCAATCACTTGTGTTTGTGCCTTGAAAAATAAAAAAGTAGAGTGCTATTTTGTACACGTATCCAAACCATCCAAAACGATCAATGAAAATCATATAAAATATCATAACACCGAGACTACAATAGACTATAATGTTGCAAACGTTTGAGCAGTGTTTAGTAGGCCTGGGCTAGCTACTCAACTCTGTTCAAACGTTTGCAACGTTTTAGCTAGCTGGACCATGCTACTAAACTTTTACTTCGGTGTTACCAATGTGAGAAGCTTATGATTTTCTTTCTCTGACAAAATGATGTTTGATTAAAAAGTTGTAAAGATCTATAGTTTAGTTGATTGCCTTCCTTTCTCTGCACGAGTATGCTACTAAGCTAGCTAGCCACTAGCCAGCCAAGTAGCTAGTGCTAGCGGGCTAGCTATTGTTAGCAAACATGGGTACTGTTTTCGTCAACTACAATAGAAAATTCAACAACATACCTCATCCTCTGGTGAAGACGGCATGTTGCTTTCGGTCTTCCCATGCTTCACATGCCAAACAAACCAGGGAAGCTGCAGCAAAATGTCTGGAGTAGCCTTTCCACCGGCATCTCCACTGCAGTCCTCTGTTCTTTTTTTTCCTTGAGGAACTTGTCACATGCTACCCCAGTTTTTCGAACATGAATTGGCCTTTACATGCTGGTCTTTATATAATGCATGGCTAGAATCGTAGAGGTGCAGGTACGTCTGTACCTCCTCGTTTAATCGATGCTCAACGTTGTCGTTCGCCATGTTGAATCCATACTGAGTTTTTGGCTGAATCGAGAAGAAGAAACTCTTGTCACCCTACAGTTGACCAATCACAGACGAAGGAGCATAGACATCGGCTACCGAAATTCGTCTTGCCTCTAAAAAATTATTTGCGTGCCCCAAAAGCCGATGTTGTCATACTATATACACAAACTCTTTTGAAAGGAAAGCATGTGACTGCTTTTAGCCAACCTAGGTTTTCAACGGCCTTGCTTTAGTATGTAGGGCACTGTCCTTGGTGCAGATAGAGATTGGAGATTTCGTGCCAACCTGTCAATTCTTGGTCAAAAGCACTCAATTGTCTTGTAGCCTATTGGTTTTCATGGTTGTAAATGGAACTGTACGTATTGGAAATGTGTTTATGGTAGGCTGGCATTGCTTAATTGATTACGTGGGTGGAATTTGTTCCACAGAAGTGTATTGTGCCATATCACAATGTGTTTCTGTTCTCCTGAGCGGCATGATTTTCCATGTATGAAGCCGGCCTATAGGCATATTTGTTTGGTAAAATAGCTGTGTGTGGCTGCATCTCACAGTAGTAGACTGTAGGCTATGTTTTGGTTATTTGGATCTCCTTTCGCCTTTTGTTTACTGTGTTTGTTTACTGTTAATGTAACTAACTTAAATATAGATTGTCATGCCTTTTATCAATCTGATATTTTGTTTACTAGGCCTACTTGGTACCTCTGTTTTGTTCTGTTCACATTCATTCGTTCGCATTCACAGTTGTCGGTATTCTAAGCCAAACTGCTATTCAGTATTTTTGTTTGCTTTCATGAATAACTAGGCTACTACTTTCAGCATTTAGTTTGCATTATTTTGGTAAGACAGGTTGCAGCCGTACACACAGCTATCAATCTTGTAGCCTAAGTTCAATACCAAAACGGCCTTGTATTAGTGTGTAGGGCGCTGTCCATTGTTCTGATACAGCGCAGTGGAACTGTTACACCCCAACCTGTCACTTCAAAAGCACCTAACCAATGGTCTCAGCATCTAGGCATTTGAACTTTGTTTATTGTGGTATAGTGTGAAATAAGCAGAATTCAATATAATTCCAATGCAAGAACCCCCTCACCAATTTCAACTGCCCCCTTAGTCACTTTATCCTGGCGCCGGGACTGCTGCGCTGGGAGTCTGGGCTGCATCATGTTTAGCTCCCCAGTCATGCTGCACAGAAGTTAACACACTTGAATAATGTGACATGGATGTAGAAATGTTGAAACTGTTAATTACTGTTCCCAAAACAATGTCCATACAGGCTAGAACACTTTACAATGCAAGAAGATACTGGTAGCTTCCTGCTTTATAGGCTAACTTTCCTTGCTAGCTTACAGCTGAAGCTAACATCAATTCACTACCCCAGTACTTTGTTTGTGATAATATGCAAACCATAACTCAAAATATGTTGATTTCAATGCTGATTGCTACCAAAACGTTATTCATTCACTTAATCGGTCTCTCTCTCATGTCTCTCCCATGATGATATATTGCCTTAGCGATCTGACTGTGTGTGAATAAGGCTCAGACGGACAGCCCCCCTCTTGCCTCGTGAATGATGTCATTAGAGGTTAAAGAGACAGCGCACACTTTTATAAAATAAGTTACTTCTATGCAAATGTTGTTGCTCAATACAATAAAATAAGTCCCAAATGGAAGAGAAACAGAGTTTTTCGTCTGTTGCCCCATGAAATCAGCCAAAACAAGCTCATTAACAAAATTCATGCACACACTTTTTTATTGAATATTTATCTGTATTGTGAATAAGCCTAGACTACATCTTGATTTACCCAGTTTATCAATAGATGTACCATTCAAATAAATGATTACCATTATGTAGTTAGGTAAAAACGAAGACAAATTGATTGTATGATTTTTATAATTGATTTTTTAATACATACATGGCTGTCTGAAAAATGTTGATGTAAAAAAATTGAATATTGAACTCAAAAGAACTCAAATCAGCAGTAGCTGATTTTATCTGTCTGGATTTAAGTGCTATTCTGTGACATTGGCTAATATGCCTTCTTTTTTTCATGGTATCGTTTTGCTAACGTTTTGGTATCGAGTATCGTGATGGTATCGAGTATCATAATACTAAACCTGGTAACGTTTCGGTATCGAAGTCTAAATTCTGGTATCGTGACAACACTAGTGTGTGTATGTGTGTCTGCATGTGTGGGATATTTTCTGTATGTAGTGCATCTGCTCTGGCTTAGTATCACACCACTACATGAGAGGAACAATCAGCACATAATCGCCGTAATAATCACTGTAATTGCCTTCCTGAAGCAATGCTCTTATAGCTATTCACCACACACACACACACACACACACACACACACACACACACACACACACACACACACACACACACACACACACACACAGTCATTAATGGTAATGACAAGCATTACACGTATGCTTTGTGTAGCATGTAAATGTGACTGTTGTTCAGCAGGGGACCCTCTCCATTCTGTTGTAATAACACACTTCGAGATCGAGTCGTCTCTGTAGGATAAAGATTAATTCATGCTAGTAGTCGCTATTTTTAATACCACACATATCACTCGCGTTCTAAGAGTTACGCTTTTAAATGTATGAGCAAGTCTTGTGTAGCACTGTGCATTACATCCATGGTTGCCTTAAAGAAGTAATGTAAAGCATAACTCTCTCAAGCTCAGTGGGGAAAGGGAAGAAGACACCTTGAATCCGGCAGTTTTTCCAGAGATGGCACACACACACACACACCGATCTTCACACCGATCTCGACAAACCATTTCTGTATGAACCATGCTTTGTGCACAGGGGCATTGTCATTCTGAAACAGGAAATGGCCTTCCCCAAAATGTTGCCACAAAGTTGGAAGCACAGAATTGTCTAAAATGCCATTGTATACTGTAGCGTTAAGATTTCCCTTCACTGGAACTAAGGGGCCTAGCCCGAACCATGAAAAACAGCCCCAGACAATTATTCCTCCTCCCACCAAACTTTACAGTTGGCACTATGCATTGGGTCAAGTAGCGTTCTCCTGGAATCCGCCAAAGAATCGTCTGTCGGCCTGCCAGATGGCGACGCATGATTCATCACTCCAGAGAACGAATTTCCACTGCTCCAGAGTCCAATGCCGGCGAGCTTTACACCTCTGCAGCCGACGCTTGGCATTGTGCATGGTGATCTTAGGCCTGTGTGCATTTTGTGAAGCTCCCGATGAACAGTTCTTGTGCTGACATTGCTTCCAGATGTCAGTACAAGAACTCTGTAGTGAGTGTTGCAACCTTACTCAAGCACTCAGCGGTCCTATTCTGTGAGATTGTGTGGCCTACCACTTCGCAGCTGAGCCGTTGTTGCTCCTAGATGTTTCCACTTAACAATAACAGCACTTACAGTTGACCAGAGCAGATTTGACAAACTGACTTGTATTTAGACATCTTGACTTTTTCCACATTTTGTTACGTTACAGCCTTATTCTAAAATGGATTAAAGAAAAATCCTCATCAATCTACACACAAAACCCCATAATGACCAAGCGAAAACAGGTTTTTAGAGATTTTAGCAAATGTATTACAAATAAAAAACAAATACTGGTGCATCCTGTTTCCATTGATCACCCTTGAGATGTTTCTACAACTTGATTGGAGTCCACTTGTGGTAATTTCAATTGATTGGACATGATTGGAAAAGGCACAAACCTGTCTACAGTTGAAGTCAGAAGTTTACATACACCTTAACCAAAAACATTTAAACTCAGTTTTTCACAATTCCTGACATTTAATCCTAGTAGAAATTCCCTGTCTTTATTTTAAGAATGTGAAATGTCAGAATATTAGTGGAGAGAATGATTTATTTCAGCTTTTATTTATTTCATCTTCATTCCCAGTGGGTCAGAAGTTTACATACACTCAATTAGTATTTGGTAGCATTGCCTTTCAATTGTTTAACTTGGGTCAAATGTTTCGGGTAGCCTTCCACAAGCTTCCCACAATAAGTTGAGTGAATGTTGGCCCGTTCCTCCTGACAGAGCTGGTGTAACTGAGTCAGGTTTGTAGGCCTCCTTGCTCGCACATGCTTTTGCAGTTCTGCCCACAAATGTTCTATGGGATTGAGGTCAGGGCTTTGTGATGGCCACTCCAATACCTTGACTTTGTTGTCCTTAAGCCATTTTGCCACAACTTTGGAAGTATGCTTGGGGTCATTGTCCATTTGGAAGACCCATTTGCAACCAAGCTTCAACTTCCTGACTGATGTCTTGAGATGTTGCTTCAATAAATCCACATAATTTTCCTCCCTCATGATGCCATCTATTTTGTGAAGTGCACCAGTCCCTCCTGCAGCAAAGCACCCCCACAACATGATGCTGCCACCTCCGTGCTTCACGGTTGGGATGGTGTTCATCGGCTTGCAAGCCTCCCCCTTTTTCCTCCAAACATAACGATGGTCATTATGGCCAAACAGTTCTATTTTTGTTTCATCAGACCAGAGGACATTTCTCCAAAATGTACGATCTTTGTCCCCATGTGCAGTTGCAAACTGTAGTCTGGCTTTTTTTATGGCGGTTTTGAAGCTGTGGCTTCTTCCTTGCTGAGCGGCCTTTCAGGTTATGTCGATATAGGACTCATTTTACTGTGGATATAGATACTTTTGTACCGGTTTCCTCCAGCATCTTCACAAGGTCCTTTGCTGTTGTTCTGGGATTGCTTTGCACTTTTCGCACCAAAGTACGTTCATCTCTAGAAGACAGTACGCGTCTCCTTCCTGAGCGGTATGATGGATGCGTGGTCCCATGGTGTTTATACTTGCATACTATTGTTTGTACAGATGAACGTCATACCTTCAGGCATTTGGAAATTGCTCCCAAGGATGAACCAGACTTGTGGAGGTCTCCAATGTTTTTTTTGAGGTCTTGGCTGATTTTCTTTTGATTTTCCCATGATGTCAAGCAAAGAGGCACTGAGTTTGAAGGTAGGCCTTGAAATACATCCACAGGTACACCTCCAATTGACTCAAATGATGTCAATTAGCCTATCAGAAGCTTCGAACGCCATGACATCATTTTGTGGAATTTTCCAAGCTGTTTAAAGCCACAGTCAACTTAGTGTATGTAAACTTCTGACCCACTGGAATTGTGTTACAGTGAATGATAAGTGAAATAACCTGTCTGTAAACAATTGTTGGAAAAACTACTTGTGTCATGCACAAAGTAGATGTCCTAACCGACTTGTCAAAACTATAGTTTGTTAACAAGAAATTTGTGGAGTGGTTGAAAAATGAGTTTTAATGACTGCAACCTAAGTGTATGTAAACTTCCGACTTCAACTGTATTTAAGGTCCCACACTTGACATTTCATGTCAGAGCAAAAACTAAGCCATGAGGTTGAAGGAATTGTCCGTAGAGCTCCCAGACAGGATTGTGTCGAGACACAGATCTGGTAAAGGGTACCAAAAAATGTCTGCAGCATTGAAGGTCCCCAAGAACACAGTGGCTTCCATCATTCTTAAATGGAAGAAGTTTGGAACCACCAAGACTCTTCCTGGAGTTGGGTGCCCGGCCAAACTGAGCAATTGGGGGAGAAGGGCCTTGGTCAGGGATGATACCAGAGCTCCAGAGTTCCTCTGTGGAGATGGGAGAACCTTCCAGAAGGACAACCATATCTGCAGCACTCCACCAATCAGACCTTTATGATAGAGTGGCCAGACAGAAGCCACTCCTCATTAAAAGGCACATGACAGCCTGCTGGGAGTTTGCTAAAAGGCACCTAAAGGACTATCGGACCATGAGAAACAAGATTCTCGGGTCTGCTCTTTGGCCTGAATGTCAAGCGTCACGTCTGGAGGAAAGCTGGCACCATCCCTACAGTGAAGCATGGTGGGGGCAGCGATGTGCTGTAGGGATGTTTTTGAGCGGCAGGGACTGGGAGACTAGGATCGAAGTACAGAGAGATCTTTGATGAAAACCTGCTCCAGAGCACTGAGGACCTCAGACTGGGGTGAAGGTTCACCTTCCAACAGGACAATGACCCTAAAACCACAGCCAAGACAACTCAGGAGTGGCTTTGGGGCAAGTCTTTGAATGTCCTTTAGTGGGCCAGGCAGAGACCTGAAAATAGCTGTGCAGCGACGCTCCCCATCAAACCTGACAGAGCTTGAGAGCATCTAAAGAGAATAATGGGAGAAGCTCTCCAAATACAGGAGTGCCAAGCTTGTAGCGTCATACCCAAGAAGACTCGAGACTGTAATCGCTGCCAAAGGTGCTTCAGCAAAGTACTGAATAAAGGGTCTGAATACTTATGTAAATGTGATATTTCCGGGGGGTTTTTTTATTAAATGAATTTGCAAAAAAATCTAAAAACCTTTTGTTTCTTTGTCATTATGGGATATAGTATGTATATTTATGAGGAAAAAACAAACAATTTCATTCATTTTAAAATAACAAAATGTAGAAAAAGTCAAGGGGTCTGAATACTTTCCGAATGCACCGTATATATTTTTTATATACACACACAAACACATCTGTTCTTCTATACTCTTGGGGACCTAAAATTAATTTCCATTCAAAATCCTATTTTCTCTAATCCCTAACATAACCCTAAAACTATCTCCGAACCCTACAACTAACCACTAACCCCTTACCTTTACCCTAACCCTAATTCTAACCCTAATTGTAACTCTAAACCTAATCCCTAAGCTTAAAATTGTGTTTGCCCACGTCCCCCATGACTACAATGTCCCCACGCAGGATAATTTTCCTTGTTTTAGGGATTTTACGTCCCCACAAGGATAGAAGAACCAACCAACACACACACACGCACAGAGAGAGTTCCACAGACTGTCCCACCTTGAGCCTCCCGATGCCTCCCCTTCTCCCCCCTGCTGTGTCTCTCCTCAACCAGTTGAATGAAGGTCTTTATTCCCCAGAGAACTGGTGGGAAGAACGAGAAAATGAGAGAGCGGGGAAAGAGGGGGGAGCAAGGGAAGGGGTCTGTGAGAGTAGCCACAAGATCAACACTATTACAGCTCCTCTTTTCTCCCTCGCTTTTTCGCTCTCTTTCTCTCCTTCACCTCCCTCTCTCCCCCACTTTACGTGCGGCGGACACAAAGGCGTGTTAGTATTCATGGTGTTTGTTTGCTGAGGAGCTGTGTGTGTGTCAGAGTGTGGTTCCCACAGGGGGAGAATGGTCCTCTCCAGAACAGAGAAAGAAAATGAGGGCATAGATAGGAGAGGGGGAGGGAGAGAGGGAGAGAGAACTGCTTGTGTGATCATATCAATCACTGTGTTTTGGAGGGAACTGATAGTAAGAGGGTCTGGGGTCTTCATTCTCTTTTTTTCATTCTGTTCATCTTTCCATCCCTTCCCCTACTCTTTCATTCTTTTCTTTTACTAAATCCTCTCTCTCTCTCTCTCTCTCTCGCTCTTTCTCCCCCCTCCCTCTCTCTTTGTCTGTCTCTGGACAGCTGCCCAGTTCTTTACAGGGAAAATGAAACACTCTAACCACTGGGCACACTGCCAATTAAAAGGCTTCAAAAAAACTATTTGAAGGGCAATGAGTGTGTGTGTGTGTGTGTATATATGTGTGTGTGTGTTTGTTTGTTTGTGCATTCATGTGCTTGTGTGCGTGGCTGAGCGTGCACATGTGTGTGAGAGAGTGCGTGTGCATGTGTGTGTATGTTTTTTTTGTTTAGATATCCTCTTCAGCGTCTGATCCCGTTAGCGGGATCAAAATCCAGCGAAAAATCATATCGCCAATTAGCATTAAAAAAAAAATCATAATTTTTTTTTTTTTTTAATTAATATTTTTTTTTGTTTGTTTTATAGATACACCTCTCCTGAATCGACCCACGTCGTCCGATTTCAAAAAGGTTTTACAGGAAAAGCAAATCATTAGATTATGTTAGATGAGTCCATCGTAAAAAGCAGCAACATAGCCATTTTCCGACCAACCACTTGCATCACAAATACCTAAAAAACA
The DNA here is from genome assembly GCF_965601325.2 of Salmo salar. Lineage (NCBI taxonomy): Eukaryota > Metazoa > Chordata > Actinopteri > Salmoniformes > Salmonidae > Salmo > Salmo salar. The sequence goes on along the minus strand of NC_138310.1, from coordinate 29,426,292 downwards.
GCTAAATGCAGCACTAACCTTTTACAAACTTCATCAGATGACACACCTAGGACATCATGTTACACAATGCATGCATTCTTTTGTTCAATAAAGGTCATATTTATATATAAAAACAGCATTTTACATCGGCGTCTGACGTTGACTTAACTATTTTCCCCTCAAATGCGTCCCGGGAAACAATGCTACAATTCCCTAAATTACTATTCAAAAACGATTTTTTAAATTTATATTGTCAATCTAACATTTATAGATGAATATCTCTTGAGAACACCTGTCATACCAGATTTTAAATTAACTTTACTGGGTAATCACACTTTGCGATAAAAGGAGATGCGATACTCAGAAAATGAGCTAATATACCGAGCTCGGCGCCATCTTGGAACAATCGCATGTCACATCTCATCTTGTATAATATTGTCAATAATCGCCTACCTTTAGTTGTCTTCATCAGAAAGCACTTCCAGGAATCCCAGGTCCACAACAGATGTATTTTCGGTCGAAAAAGTCCATCCTTCACGTTCCATTAGCCTGCTGTTGGTAGCGCGTCCTAGGGCTCTCTCCAAATTCTCCGATGTGCGCAGGGCTGCAGTTTCGGATAAAATGACATTTTCCCGCCTGTAGGTTCGTTCAAACATGTCAAACGTTGTAAAACATTAATCTTCAGGGCCTGTAACACCAAGAGAGCCAATAAGATTCGAGGGGGATGATTTCATTGTGTTTCTAAACGTTTCCAAAGGTGGGGGTAGACAGGGCCGCCGGCGTCATAATGGTGATGGCCCATCCCCTGTGACCAATTTCCAATGCGTCTCATTCACTGAGTTTCGACTGTATAAGGCTCAAACCACTGTGAAAAGACTGGCGACATCTAGTGGAAGCAATAGGAAGTGCTCACTGAACCATGGTTAACGGTGTGATTAATAGGGAAAGATGAGAAGTCGAGTCCACAATTCTGAATTCCACTTCCTGTTTCAATTGGTCTCGGGGTTTTGACTGCCATAGGAGTTCTGTTATACTCACAGACACCATTCAAACAGTTTTAGAAACTTTAGGGTGTTTTCTATCCATATATAATACGTATATGCATGTCCTAGCTTCTGAGTTTGATTAGTAGGCCGTTGAAAATGGGAACACATTTTTTTCAAAATGCGCTGTGGCGCCCCCTATCCTAGGGTATCCTCAAGAGGATATCCTTGTGGGTACCAGAAGTCCTCACATGGAAAGTAAGACAAGGAAAATTCGGACAAGTCAAATCAAATCTAATCAAACTTTATTTGTAAAATGCGCCGAATACAAGTGTAGACCTTACTGTGAAATGCTTACTTACAAGCCCTTAACCAACAGAAGAACCAAGAAGAGTTAAGAAAATACTACAGCAGTGCCTTTTTGAAATGATTGTTTGACAGTTAGATGAAAACATCACGTTAAAAGGTAAAACATGTTAAAAGTTATGACAATTCTTGACTAGGCCTACAAGGCCCACAGAGATCATATGAAATGAATAGGGATTCTATATGTAATTCTATGATTACACCTAGGCTAAAAAACATTTTAAAAATGTGCACGCACACATAGGGAGTCCCGAACCGGTAAGAAACTACATCTACTTTTACCCCTGTGTACACTACAGTAAGACCTCAATCTTAGGTTCTGTCTAGTACCTCTCCTACACAGGTGTCTGCAGAGTGTGCTTGTTGTTACAGAGTAGAGCTATCCTCTGTGGGTAGAAGTTGACAACAGGAAGTGGTCTAGGATCAGCTGTCCCTCCTTGCATTTGAACCGCAACCATCAGCAGGGGGAACAAACTGACCTCACTGATAAGCAGGTCTTTGCTGTTGTCCTTAGATGTCAGGGGTGGGAGGGGGGGTCTGTGTGTGTGTGTGTGTGTGTGTGTGTGTGTGTGTCTATGTGTGTGTCTGTGTGTGTATCTATGTATGTGTGTGTGTATCTATGTGTGTGTTTGTGTTATCCCTTGAGCCCGACCAATAAATCAGCTGATATTAGCCTTTCACAGAATTATTTGTATCGATCATTATTCCACAGATAAAGTGCCGGAATTGACTTTTTCAACATTTTGTTTTTACAACATTTTGTTTTTACAAACTGGGATTAAAATGGATTTAATTGTAATTTTTTTTGTCAACAATCTACACAAAATACTTTAATGTCAAAGTGGAAGATAAATTCTAGCATTTGTCAAAAATGGATGAAAAATTAAACACTATTTTCATTAGATAAGTATTCAACCCCCTGAGTCAATTAATCTTAGAATCACCTTTGGCAGTGATTACAGCTATGAGTATTTCTGGATAAGTAAGTCTCTAAGACTTGTTAAATTCTTCAAGCTCTGTCAAATTGTTTGTTGATCATTGCTAGACAGCCTTTTCAAGTCTTGCCGTAGATTTTTAAGCCGATTTAAGACAAAACATTAACTAGGCCACTCAGGAACATGTAATGTCATCTTGGTAAGCAACTCCAGTGTATAATTGGGCTTGTGTTTCAGGTTATTGTCCTGCTGTAATGTGAATTTGTCTCCCAGTGTCTGTTGGAAAGCAGACTGAACCAGGTTTTCCTCAAGGATTTTGACTTTGCTTAGCTCTATTCTGTTTTTTAATCATAAAAAAACACTCTTGTCCTTGCCGATGACAAGCATACCCATAACATGATGCAGCTACCAACATGCTTGGAAATATGAAAAGTGGTACTCAGTAATGTGTTGTGTTAGATTTGCCACAAACATAAAGCTTTGTATTCAGGACATAAAGTTAATTTATTTGCCACATTTTAATGCAGTTTTACTTTAGTGCCTTATTGCAAACAGGATGCATGTTTTGGAATATTTTGTATTCTGTACAGGCTTCCTTCTTTTCACTCTTGTCAATTAGGTTAGTATTGTGGACTAACTACAATGTTGTTGATCCATCCTCAGTTTTCTCCTATCACAGCCATTAAACTCTAGTTTAGGAAGGTTGGCTGTATCTTTCTTGTCAAATTTTGATAGATTTACAGTTGAAGTCGGAAGTTTACATACACCTTAGCCAAATACATTTAAACTCAGTTTTTCACAATTCCTGACATTTAATCCTAATAAAAATGTCCTGTTTTAGGTCAGTTAGGATCACTACTTTATTTTAAGAATGTGAAATGCAGGAATAATAGTAGAGAGAATGATTTATTTCAGCTTTTATTTCTTTCATCACATTCCCAGTGGGTCAGACGTTTACGTACACTCAATTAGTATTTGGTAGCATTGCCTTTCAATTGTTTAACTTGGGTCAAACGTTTCGGGTAGCCTTCCACAAGCTTCCCACGATAAGTTGGGTGAATTTTGTCCCATTCCTCCTGACAGAGCTGGTGTAACTGAGTCAGGTTTGTAGGCCTCCTTGCTCACACACGCTTTTTCAGTTCTGCCCACAAATTGTCTATAGGATTGAGGTCAGGGTTTTGTGATGGCCACTCCAATACCTTGACTTTGTTGTCCTTAAGCCATTTTGCCACAACTTTAGAAGTATGCTTGGGGTCATTGTCCATTTGGAAGACCCATTTGCGACCAAGCTTTAACTTCCTGACTGATGTCTTGAGATGTTGCTTCAATATATCCACACAATTTTCCTTTCTCATGATGCCATCTATTTTGTGAAGTGCACCAGTCCCTCCTGCAGCAAAGCACCACCACAACATGATGCTGCCACCCCCGTGCTTCACGGTTGGGATGGTGTTCTTCAGCTTGCAAGCCTCCCCTTTTATCCTCCAACCATAACGATGGTAATTTCTCCAAAAAGTACGATCTTTGTCCCCATGTGCAGTTGCAAACCGTAGTCTGGCTTTTTTATGGCGGTTTTGGAGCAGTGGCTTCTTCCTTGCTGAGCGGCCTTTCAGGGTATGTTGATATAGGACTCGTTTTACTGTGGATATAGATACTTTTGTACCTGTTTCCTCCAGCATCTTCACAAGGTCCTTTGCTGTTGGGATTGATTTGCACTTTTCGCACCAAAGTACGTTCATCTCTAGGAGACAGACCGCGTCTCCTTCCCGAGCGGTATGACGGATGCGTGGTGCCATGGTGTTTATACTTGTGTACTATTGTTTGTACAGATGAACGTGGTACCTTCAGGCATTTGCAAATTGCTCCCAAGGATGAACCAGACTTGTGAAGGTCTACAATGTTTTTTCTGAGGTCTTGGCGGATTTCTTTTGATTTTCCCATGATGTCAAGCAAAGAGGCACTGAGTTTGAAGGTAGGCCTTGAAATACATCCACCAGGTACACCTCCTATTGACTCAAATGATGTCAATTAGCCTATCAGAAGCTTCTGAAGCCATGATATAATTTTCTGGAATTTTCCAATCTGTTTAAAGGCACAGTCAACTTAGTGTACACTGCGTGCACAATTATTAGGCAAGCGAGTATTCTGATCTTATCATTGTTTCTATTCACATTTTCCAACTCCAAACCATATAAACTTGAATGCTTATTGGATTTAATCATTTTCAGGTGATATGTATTTGTGTAATGAGGGAGGGTGTGGCGAAAGTGAATAACACCTTATATCAAGGTGTGCATAATTATTAGACAGCCTCATTACCTCAGGTAAAATGGGCCAAAAAAGAAATTTAACTGACACTGAAAAGCCAAAAATGTAAAATACTTTTCAGACGGATGCGACACTCTTTAAATAGCTAAACTATTATGGTGTGACCACCGGACATTCAAACGTTTTGTTGCGAATAGTCAACTGGGGCGCAAAAAACACATGGGGAAGAAAAGGCGCAAATTAACTGCAAAAGACTTGAGAAGAATTAAACGTCAAACTACCAGGAACCCATTATCCTCCAGTGCCACCGTATTCCAGAACTGCAACTTTCCTGGAGTGTTCAGACGTACAAGGTGTCAAGTGCTCAGAGACATTGCTAAGGTCAAGAAGACTGAAACAAGACCACCACTGAATAAGATTCACAAGTTGAAGCGTCAAGATTGGGCAAATAAATACCTGAAGACAGATTTTTCAAAGGTTTTATGGACAGATGAAATGAAAGTGACTCTTGGTGGACCAAATGGATGGGCCTGTGGCTGGATCAGTAATGGACACAGGGCACCACTTTGAGTCAGGTGCCAGCAAAGTGAAGGAGGGGTACTGGTATGGGCTGCTATCATTGAGGATGAGGTAGTTGGACCTTTTCGGGTTGAAGATTGACTGAAACTCAACTCCCAAACCTACTGCCAGTTTCTGGAAGATTCTTTCATCAAACAGTGGTACAGGAAGAAGTCCTCAGCATTCTAGAAGGCCATGATCTTTATGCAGGACAATGCTCCATCACATGCATCCAAGTACTCCACTGCTTGGCTAGCCAGCAAGGGCCTCAAAGATGCCTGAATAATGACCTGGCCCCCTTCCTCACCTGACTTAAATCCTATTGAGAACTTGTGGGCCCTTCTCAAACGTCAGATTTACAGTGATGGAAGACAATACACCTTTTTGAACAGCATTTGGGAGGCTGTGGTTGCTGCTTCAGCGAAAATTGCTCATGAACAGATCAAGAAACTGACAGACTCCATGGATGGAAGGCTCATGGCAGTTCTTGAAAATAAGGGTGGCTATATTGGTCACTGAATATTTTTGAAAGGCCAAATATGTTATATAATTGTCATTTTGTCATCTGTTACACTTACTCTAAAAATTGAGAATAAACAAGTGAGTTGAGAGAAATTATTTTTGTAATTTAGTTGCCTAATAATTCTGCACACTAATAGTTGCCTAATAATTGTGCACACTTATATATTTCCCTGAGAAAGACAAAACTCACTTTTCCTTTGTTAAACATTCAGGTTTGAGGTTCAATAACATTTTGGATTGACTGAGAGCATTGTGTTTGTTCAACAATAAAATGTATCCCGAGGAATACAATTTGCCTAATAATTGTGCATGCAGTGTATGTACATTTCTGACCCACTGTAATTGTTTTACAGTGAATGATAAGTGAAATAATCTGTCTGTAAACAATTGTTAGAAAAATTACTTGTGTCATGCACAAAGTAGATGTCCTAACTGACTTGCCAAAACTATAGTTTGCTAACAAGAAATTTGTGGAGTGGTTGAAAAACGAGTTTTAATGACTCCAACCTATGTGTATGTAAACTTCCGACTTCAACTGTAGGTATTGGCGGGCAAGAATGTCTATTTCACCAGCCACGTTGGCGGTTGGTCAATTTGCACGGCTCTACAGTGTTAGCATTACATTTGCATTTCTGGCACAGAAAAAAATAGAGTCAAAAGTCAAGTATGAGCATCTGTGCGAGTTGCGAGTTCGAGCAGAGAAATGCTGATGTCGCCGTTTTCCAAGTATTTCTGCTGTTTTGTTTCATAGCTGCACAAAAAAATAGGCATCTTACCTCCCGCCTCACGCAGCAACAGCTTTGCGCACTGTGAATGAAGCGCTGATAGATTCATTTTTGGAGGCACTGGCACAGACATAAAAGTTGGTCTTATTTACTTGAGTCAGCAAAGTGAGGCTTTGTCCTCTTGTTTCTTGGCTATTTACATAGTCTTGTTCACAAGCTTGGTTGTTTTTCAATGTTTTTTTTTAAATCTGCTGCTTCAATTGATAGCGAAGCGATGCTGTAGATGCTGTCTACTACTAGTCACATCCCAAATCTCACAGACACACTGACATGACTCGAGTGTCCCTCTTACCACAGTAACCTCCCGCCTTAAAAGGGACAGCTGAACATTTTTTCATCTGATATTTTGGGTTAAAGACTGATGAAATTGAGCAATATACCACATTACTTTTTACTAATACATGTATTGTTTTAAAAACATTACAAAGCATGGTCATGGGATGTTCAATGGGATATTCAGCATCTGTTTTTAGTTATATTTTTTCTTTCCCATTTACCTATAGGTGCCCTTCTTTGCGAGGCATTGGAAAACCTCCCTGGTCTATGTGGTTGAATCTGTGTTTGAAATTCACTATTATTGCACACTGAATGAGTCCATGCAACTTATGTGACTTGTTAAGCAAAATGTTATTCCTGAACTTATTTAGGCTTGCCATAACAAAGGGGTTGAATACTAATTCACTCGACATTTCAGCTTTTCATTTTTTATTTCATTTGTAAACATTTTGAAAAACGTAATTCCACTTTGACATTATGGGGTATTGTGTGTAGGCCAGTGCCAACAAAATTGTATCGATTTTAAATTCTGTATGTAACACAACAACATTTGGAAAAAGTGAAGGGGTGTGAACACTTTCTGAAGGCACTGTACACCTCTGCTCATTGCGGTCATTTAAAAAACACAGTTCAATGGTTGCCTGAAGAGGGCGCTCTACGAGCTGCTCATTGAACATCATTCAGCCCTAGGTCACAATGTGAGAGGGAGTAGGCATTGTGGTTTGATGGTGAGTAGCTTGCCACAGCCAGCGAATTTGATTAAGTAAATAATAAAAAGTACACCACCAAGCAAGTAGCCCTGTCCTCATCACATTCTCACTTAGTTAACGTTAGCTGGCTTGCTAGCCAGCAAGATAGTTAGCATAGCTAGCTCTCTGTGCTACATATGTGCTAACACTGGACTAGCGCCAAAGTGAACACTTGTACTTGATTAAAAAAAAAAACACTGTTACTGTCTGGGTCTATTATGTTAGCTAGTGGGCTTATTTTGTTTGTTTTCCCGAAAAATGCAATCAGCAAAAAGCAAGACATTTGGCACAGATCTATCATTCAGGCCATGTGCTTGCATTCATGATGAGATAAGTAGCTAGCTAGCTAAATTAGAACGTGTGACTAGTGCATGCCATTTTAAATTAAAATTTATAGCCAATAAATGTTTTTATTAAGTAACAATGGTTTCTGTAAGAAAACGTTGTCGTAATGAACAACTAGCTTGTGCTTGTCATAACGTACCCTCACTGCATACATATTTTGCTCTTCGTAGGCCATCATTGTAAGTGACTTGCCTAGTTAAATATAGGTTTAGGGCTGTCCCCGACGAAAAATATATTGGTCGACCAAGAGTAGTTTGTTCTTGCGACCAATCAACTGGTCAAAATTTTAAAACATATTTTTCCTTAACATTTCTATACCATATATAGACACACCCTATATGTAGGCTACTGAGCTTGTCTGATGCTTTAAGCATGCTGTGATTAAATAATTAAGACACACAAATGACTCAAAAGGAAGCCAAAGACCAAGATAGCCTAACCGAACCTCCTCCCACTGCTGCTGGCTTTCGCAGATTGTGACATTACGCTCCCGGATTTGCCAGTCATAGGCTGCACCAGGGGTTGGCAACCGTTTTCATTTGGAGTGCCAATTCATCCTACCATTTCTACTGATCTGCATGCCAGTTATGATTTTCATATGCGCATTTTCGTGGAACAGTTTTATTTATTTTATACAAAAAAGTCTTTGTATCTCAAAATCATTGTTGTGATTAATAAAAACCTAAATGAAAATTATACACATCTAAAAGTAACTTCTATTGCCAACTATGTAAAAATAGCCTACATAAATCCAACAGATAAAAACATTGCAGCCTGCAGGTAGAAAATATCCCGATAAAAATAAATCACATTGGATAATCATGGACTGTCTGCAAGGAACTTGAAACATTGTATCAACAATCTACTTGGTCTAGCCCAAAGCTTGGGCCCCTCAGAGTTTCCTGCCTCAGTGAGCTCCGGACAGACACAGCTGTAGGCTATTTGCACAAGGGATAAGAAGCAATCAGGTAAGCCTATTTTCTGACGTTTCCACCGGATCAGAGCATGACATTTTTTCCCCTTTCATTTTTCAAATAGGCTACATTTTCTCAGTGGATGTAAAAACAGACTTTGTTTACTTTGTGTTTGAGGTGAAGAATAAAATGACTTTGAGAAGCTCCACAGCTTATTAGTAGTGGTGAGTTAATCATAAATACTATCAGATCCCCAAATGGGCACATTTATAAGCCCACATTTACACGCAGGTCAGGTAGCCTAGGCCTACTTTTATGCGTAGTCAGGTGCGCATCCTTACTCAACAGTGAATAATGTTGCTGAAGATAATGAATAAATTGACATCGTAAATGGAATGAAATAAACCAAACTTGTTTTTCACAAGTGTAGCCCAGGTTGTAGGCTCTGTAAACAACGTGTCCGCTCTGACAATGAGAACTGTAAGGGACTGTAATAATAATACATTGAATGCATTAACATAGATTACAGTAACCAAACAAACATTGTAGATTAGAAATGATGGGAATTAAGGGTATTTGCACTACTGGTAATACTGGTGTGCCATCACCGCGGCCTCCGCAATGGATTAGTCCACTGAGACAGGCATCAATCAAGACGTGCCGAAACAGCCTATCAACCAAACAATCGAGCAGTCGACTAAATGGGGTCAGCCGTACAGTATAAAGTTTCAATTAAAAAAAGTTATAATTATTGCGGTATTTGTTTACATGACCTTTGACTGTTGTAAACACTGTAGTAAATCTACTCAACAAATGCTGACGCTGACACCTGGTTGTGACATTACGAACGGCATGTAACTGCATTCAATGCTTATTTGTGAACTTGTGAACAGTGCCGTTTCAGATTTACTTTGAGACAAACTGTAATAAATTCACCCAGCCACCCCTTGTGGTGGTTAAGCACAAACACTTCTGCGTACTTCTTATCCACTGCCATAGATAGTTACAACTTAAAGATGTCTAAGAAGGTAAACTAATTATGGTTTACTGTCGTGTTTATAGAGAATATACAGTTGAAGTCGGAAGTTTACATACACTTAGGTTGGTGTCATTAAAACTCGTTTTTCAACCACTCCACAAATTTCTTGTTAACAAACTATAGTTTTGGCAAGTCGGTTAGGACACCTACTTTGTGCATGACACAAGTAATTTTTCCAACAATTGTTTACAGACAGATTATTTCACTTATAATTCACTATATCACAATTCCAGTGGGTCAGAAGTTTACATACACTAGGCCTTTAAATAGCTTGGAAAATTCCAGAAAATGATGTCATGGCTTTAGAAGCTTCTGATAGGCTAATTGACAACATTTGAGTCAATTGGAGGAGTACCTGTGGATGTATTTCAAGGCCTACCTTGAAACGCAGTGCCTCTTTGCTTGAAACCATAGGAAAATCCAAAGAAATCAGCCAAGACCTCAGAAAAAAAATGATAGGCCTCCACAAGTCTGGTTCATCCTTGGGAGCAATTTCCAAACGCCTGAAGGTACGACGTTCATCTGTATAAACAATAATATGCAAGTATAAACACCATGGGACCTTGCAGCTGTCATACCGCTTAGGAATGAGACGCGTTCTGTCTCCTAGAGATGAACGTACTTTGGTGCGAAAAGTGCAAATCAATCCCAGAACAACAGCAAAGGACCTTGTGAAGATGCGGTTTGCAACTGCACATGGGGACAAAGATCATCCTTTTTGGAGAAATGTCCTCTGGTCTGATGAAACAAAAATAGAACTGTTTGGCCATAATGACCATCGCTATGTTTGGAGGAGAAAGGGGGATGCTAGCAAGCCGAAGAACACCATCCCAACCGGGAAGCACGGGTGTGGCAGCATCATGTTGTGGGGGTGCTTTGCTGCAGGAGGGACTGGTGCACTTCACAAAATAGATGGCATCATGAGAAAGGAAAATTATGTGGATTTATTGAAGCAACATCTCAAGACATCAGTCAGGAAGTTAAAGCTTGGTTGCAAATGGGTCTTCCAAATGGATAATGACCCCAAGCATACTTCCAAAGTTGTGGCAAAATGGCTTAAGGACAACAAAGTCAAGGTATTGGAGTGCCCATCACAAAGCCCTGACCTCAATCCCATAGAAAATTTGTGGGCAGAACTGAAAAAGCGTGTGCATGCAAGGAGGCCTACAAACCTGACTCAGTTACTCCAGCACTGTCAGGAGGAATGGGACAAAAATCACCCAACTTATTGTGGGAAGCTTGTGGAAGGCTACCTGAAACGTTTGACCCAAGTTAAACAATTTAAAGGCAATGCTACCAAATACTAATTGAGTGTATGTAAACTTCTGACCCACTGGGAATGTGATGAAAGAAATAAAAGCTGAAATAAATCAATCTCTCTACAATTATTCTGACATTTCACATTCTTAAAATAAAGTGGTGATCCTAGCTGACCTAAGACAGTGGCATTATTACTAGGATTAAATGTCAGGAATTGTGAAAAACGGAGTTTTTAAATGTATTTGGCTAAGGTGTATGTAAACTTCCGACTTCAACTGTAGTTGCTTTTTGGTGGATATTCTGTAAACTGCAAATAAAATGTTGTTAAGAAATCATCATTTGAGTATCTGTTAATCCTTTGGACCACAATTTATGTAAAAAAAACGAATTGGTGACTTTTGCCTCCCTAAAATCAGTATCGGACCCAAAAATATACTTACCTACCTAACCCTGTCAGATATACACTGCCTAGGTGTAGAAAAAGTTCTGGGACACTGTAATGTCCGTGGAGAATAAGAGCACCTCCTCCCAGCTGCCCACTGCACTGAGGCTAGGAAACACTTTCACCACTGATACATCTACGGTAATCGAGAATTTCAATAAGCATTTTTCTATGGCTGGCCATGCTTTCCACCTGGCTAACCCTACCCCGGTCAACGGATCTGCACCCCCAACAGCAACTTGCCCAAGCCTCCCCCATTTCTCCTTCACCCAAATCCAGATAGCTGATGTTCTGAAAGAGCTGCAAAATCTGGACGCCTCCAAAATAGCCTGGGCTAGACAATCTGGACCCTCTCTTTCTTAAATTATCCGCCACAATTGTTGCAACCCCTATTACTAGTCTGTTCAACCTTTCTTTTGTATCGTCTGAGATCCTTAAAGATTGGAAAGCTGCCGCGGTCACCCCTCTTCAAAGGGGAGACACTCTAGACCCAAACTGTTAAAGACCTATATCTATCCTACCCTGCCTTTCTAAACTCTTCGAAAGCCAAGTTAACAAACTGATCATTTCGAATCCCACCGTACCTTTTCTGCTATGCAATTTGGTTTCCGAGCTGGTCATGGGTGCACCTCAGCCACGCTCAAGGTCCTAAATGATATCATATCCGCCATCGATAAAAGACAATACTGTGCAGCCGTCTTCATCGACCTGGTCAAGGCTTTCGACTCTGTCAATCACCGCATTCTTATCAGCAGACTCAACAGCCTTGGTTTCTCAAATGACTGCCTCGCCTGGTTCACCATCTACTTCTCAGATAGAGTTCAGTGTGTCAAATGAGGGCCTGTTGTTTGGACCTCGGGCAGTCTCTATGGGGGTGCCACAGGGTTCAATTCTCGGGCCGACTCTCTTCTCTGTATACATCAATGATGTCGCTCTTGCTGCTGGTGATTCTCTGATTCACCTCTACGCAGACGACACCATTCTGTATACATTTGGCCCTCCCTTGGACACTGTGTTAACAAACCTCCAAACGAGCTTCAATGCCATACAACACTCCTTCCGTGGCCTCCAACTGCTCTTAAATGCAAATAAAACTAAATGCATGCTCTTCAATCGATCGCTGCCCGCACCTGCCCGCCTGTCTAGCATCACTACTCTGGACGGTTCTGACTTAGAATATGTGGACAACTACAAATGCCTGGGTGTCTGGTTAGACTGTAAACTCACCTTCCAGACTCGCATTAAGCATTTCCAATCCAAAATTAAATCTAGAATCGGCTTCCTATTTCGCAACAAAGCATCCTTCACTCATGCTGCCGAACATACCTTCGTAAAACTGACTATCCTACCAATCCTCAACTTCGGCGATGTCATTTACAAAATAGCCCCAACACTCTACTCAGCAAATTGGATGTAGTCTATCACAGTGCCATCCGTTTTGTCACCAAAGCCCCATATACTATCCACCACTGCGACCTGTATGCTCTCATTGGCTGGCCCTCGATTTATATTTGTAGTCAAACCCACTGGCTCCAGGTCATCTATACGTCTTTGCTAGGTAAAGCCCTGCCTTATCTCAGCTCACTGGTCACCATAGCAGCACCCACCCGTAGCCCGCGCTCCAGCAGGTATATTTCACTGGTCATCCCCAAAGCCAACTCCTCCTTTGGCCGCCTTTCCTTCCAGTTCTCTGCTGCGAATGACTGGAACGAATTGCAGAAATCACTGAACCTGGAGTCTTATATCTCCCTCACTAACTTTAAGCATCAGCTGTCAGAGCAGCTTACAGATCATTGCACCTGTACATAGCCCATCTGTAAATAGCCCACCCAACTACCTCATCCCCATATTGTTATTTATTTTTTGCTCCTTTGCACCCCAGTATCTCTACTTGCACATTCATCTTCTGCACATCTATCATTCCAGTGTTTAATTGCTAAATTGTACTTATTTCGCCACTATGGCCTATTTTTTGCCTTAACTCCCTAATCTTACTACATTTGCACACACTGTATGTAGACTTTTCTATTGTGTTATTGACTGTATGTTTGTTTATTCCATGTGTAACTCTGTGTTGTTTGTGTCGCACTGCTTTGCTTTATCTTGGCCAGGTCACAGTTGTAAATGAGAACTTGTTCTCAACTGGCCTACCTGGTTAAATAAAGGTGAAATATATCTTTATTTAAATAGGTGGTAGGGGTCGGTTTGGGATGTGCAACAGTGTCTCATACACACACAGAGAGAGAGACAGGCTGATAATATAATATATGCCATTTAGCAGACACTTTTATCCAAAGCAACTTACAGTCATGAATACATACATCTTACATATGGGTAGTCCCAGGAATCAAACCCACTACCCTGGCATTACAAGCACCATTCTCTACCAACTGAGCTACAAAGGACCACATGATGTAACACTCAAGGCCGAAAAGGGTCAAAGCGGAGGGTCATGGGGAAAGTGTGAGTCACTCCTCTGTGGAGTTAAAGGTCACTCTGTGACTCATCAAGTAGTGTGTGTGTGTGTGTGTGTGTGTGTGTGTGTGTGTGTGTGTGTGTGTGTGTGTGTGTGACTCTTCATATGACTCAACACTCCAAATGAGTAGACTGCTGAAGGCATTTTGACAACAGAAATAAGCAGTTAGACATGTGACCTGGGACCATGTAGGCTATATGTGGAATTGTAACCATGTTTATGATATGGTACACAAAGTTAGGATTAGGCCTAAAGTGTGTAGTGCCTAGGAGCCAGGGGCTAGGGTAAGTGTCTAGGTGGGTAGGGGACAGGGTAAATGTCTAGGTGGGTAGGGGACAGGGTAAATGTCTAGGTGGGTAGGGGACAGGGTAAATGTCTTGGTGGGTAGGGGACAGGGTAAATGTCTAGGTGGGTAGGGGACAGGGTAAATGTCTAGGTGGGTAGGGGACAGGGTAAATGTCTTGGTGGGTAGGGGACAGGGTAAATGTCTTGGTGGGTAGGGGACAGGGTAAATGTCTAGGTGGGTAGGGGACAGGGTAAATGTCTTGGTGGGTAGGGGACAGGGTAAATGTCTAGGTGGGTAGGGGACAGGGTAAATGTCTTGGTGGGTAGGGGACAGGGTAAATGTCTAGGTGGGTAGGGGCTAAGGTAAGCGTCTAGGGCAGGGATCTCCAATCCTGTTTCTGGAGAGCTACCGTCCCGTAGGTTTTCACTCCAACCCTAATCTAGCACACCAGATTCTAATAATAAAATGGCTGATAAGCTGAAGCATGTGAGTTACAACTGGGGTTGGAGTGAAAAAGGGTAGCTCTCCAGGAACAGGGTTGGCCACTACCCCCTAGTCTAGCGGGTAGTGGCTAGGGGAGGATTAGGGAGTTCAGGGTTGAGCTGGCTCCCACCCCCTACTGTCAGCTAGCGGTACTTGCACACCACTGGGGGAACATTGGGACTGACAAAATAGAGGTAAACTAAAGAGGGCGTGATGGGAAATGGAGATAGTGGGTAGTAAGGACAAAAATAGGAGGGATGAGGGAGAGGGACAGAGATTTCTATGCCATCAAAAGGAACATAAAATTCAACATATCAATTAGGATCTGGCGAAAAATACTTGAATCAGTTATAGAACTCATTGCCCTTTATGGTTGTGAGGTCTGGGATCCGCTCACCAACCAATAATTCACAAAATGGGACAAACACCAAATTGAGACTGCATGCAGAATTCTGCAAAAATATCCTCCATGTACAACATGAAACACCAAATAATGTGTGCAGAGCAGAATTAGGCTGATACCCGCTAATTATCAAAATCCAGAAAAGAGCCGTTAAATTCTACAACCACCTGTAAGGTAGCGATTCACAAACCTTCCATAACAAAGCCATCACCTACAGAGAGATTAACCTGGAGAAGAGTCCCCTAAGAAAGCTGGTCCTAGGACTGTTCACAAACAGACCCCACATAGCCCCAGGACAGCAACACAATTAGACCCAACCAAATCATGAGAAAACAAAAAGATAATTACTTGACACATTGGAAAGAATTAACAAATAAACAGAGCAAACTAGAATGCTATTTGGCCCTAAACAGAGAGCACACAGTGGCAGAATACCTGACCACTGTGACTGACCCAAACTTAAGGAAAGTACAGACTCGGTGAGCATAGCCTTGCTATTGAGAAAGTCTGCCATAGGCAGACCTGGCTCTCAAGAGAATTGTGCACACTGCCCACAAAATGAGGTGGAAACTGAGCTTCACTTCCTAACCTCCTGCCAAATGTATGACCATAGACACATATTTCCCTCAGATTACACAGATTACCCAATTTTTATAAACTCCCTTATCTAATGGGTGAAATACCACAGTGTGCCATCACAGCAGCAATATTTGTGACCTGTTGCCACAAGAAAAGGGTGGTGAACAAGCACCATTCTAAAACCAATAATTATGTTTATGTATTTTCCCTTTTGTACTTTAACTATTTGTACATAATATGACACTATGGCATTTGAAATGTCTTTATTAATTTGGAACTTTTGTGAGTGTAATGTTCCCTGTTAATAAACAAAATGATCTATTTCACTTGCTTTATCAATGTAAACATATGTTTCCCATGCCAATAATGCCCTTAAATTGAATTGAATTGAGAGAGGGAGATATGGAAAAGAGAGATGGGGAAAAAGAGAGCGAGCTTTCATTCTCTCTCCCACTCAGGGGAAGTGGCCAGGCATCCTTCCTTTATTATCTCTGTGGTGAGTTTGTGGTTAGAGGAACTCATGTCACAGCTCCGAGAGCAAGAGGAAGGAGAATAGATAGAGAGAATCATTGGGGAATTATCTGTGGTGTTAGATTTAAAACACGTTTCTTTTAGTATTTGGGACTATTGACTCTGTGTGTGTGTGTGTGTGTGTGTGTGTGTGTGTGTGTGTGTGTGTGTGTGTGTGTGTGTGTGTGTGTGTGTGTGTGTGTGGATGTAGAGAGAGGGTATTGGCTCCTGCCAGGCACTTCTAAGATATTCTGTGTCATTTGAGTTACCGTGTCTGTATCAGGTGCCTGTCATTCTATCTCACTACATGCCGTCTCCTCTCCAGTGTTACCTTACACACACACACACACACACACACACACACGCACACACAGCTCCCTCTCCAGTGTTACCTTACACACACACACACACACACACACACACACAGCTCCCTCTCCAGACACATCTCGTAGCATCCTGTAAATGATGGCCATCCGTGACTCTGCAGATAAACATTCCCGTGTGTCCCTATGCATGTGTCTTTGTCCATGCCTGTGTGTCCCTATGCATGTGTCTTTGTCCATGCCTGTGTGTCCCTATGCATGTCAGTGTTTTCCACAAGCACATAGAGTGGCCTTTATAGAATGCTGTAATAGTCTGCTGACTTCCACAGGCTTCAAGCTTACTGTTAAGAGTCATTTTCTCAGCTATCTGCAATACAGGTATGATTGAAGAATGAAGCAGGTGTTAAACATGGGCTTTGCTACACAGAAAGCAGCAGATGACAGCTCCATTGTCAACACTTTGACTAAATCAGTAGACCTATATCAATATATTTGATACCATATAAGTATCATTAGCATTTAAAACAATTCCATTTGTTTTCTTTTATCATATTTTGGACCAGAGTGAGGCCCCACTAACCTACCTATTGTCCCTGCAGTGAGGAGGATTCACCATCTTCATTAAAAAAAACATAATTAATCTGCAGATAAGCCAAATGACTCTTACGGATGCAATTCGGTAGGCTACTGATGAGTCACTCACTTTAACGTCACTGTATGGCAAGTCCTGATTGACTTCATATCGAAAATATAATCTATATCTTTAGTTTATTGTCCAAATACGAAACCATGGACATAACTACATTGTAGGATTTACAGTGCATTTGGGAGTATTCAAACTTTTATGACCTTTTCTACATTTTGTTACGTTACAGCCTTATTCTAAAATGGATTAAATGTTTGTGTGCCATCACTCCGTGGCTGCATATGTGCCATCACTCCGTGGCTGCATATGAAACACAACAGGGTCCAATGTGGCTAAAAATCTACTGTCCCGAACAGAATTTCTACTGGCCCGGATGTGGTGTAGTTCTTAAATGCATTGGGGTCATGCAGAGCTTATAGGTTGGCATGCTTTCTCTCTATATTAAGCTATTAGTAGACTACATTTGGTTATTATGATATGCATTAAAAAGCTGTATAATATCATTTAGCAATGCCAGTCATTACTCTATTCTTTAGAATGGCATGGTATTAATTGCATTCATTTTTTTCCCCCTAAATTTTGTCATTTTGAGAAGATTTCAAAATAGGATGCTGCCCCTTTAAGACAAACATTCCAAAATAGACATTGACTGGCTAGCCAAGACCAATGCTAGGTGTCTTTTTGTATCTTTCTTTATACAGACTATCAACAGTAGCCAGCATATTGCTAATATGTTCACTATTGAAGGTTTACTTTTGTAAATCACTTTCCCTAAAATAAATACGCTCAGCGAGTAGATTGATGGGCGCTTATTTTTGCTCTGGACAGCTTGCGTGTGTTGTGTGAAGGCATCAACTTCTGTACTGCTCGAGAGGTTGTGACTCACGGGAGCGTGGTGGTGCTTGAATGAACGGCCAATCATATTGCTGAAATACAAACAGCATGACATTTACATGTGAGTTTTCAACGTTTTTCAATGGTAGACTGTGACAGATCAAGTCAAATCAAATTATATTTGTCACATGCACCAAATACAACAGGTGTAGACCTTACCGTGAAATGCTTACTTACAAGTCCTTAACCAACAATGCCGTTTTAAGCAAATAGAGTTAAGAAAATATTTACTAAATAAACTAAAGTAAAAAAAAAAAAAATCAATGACAATAAAATAACAATAATAGCGGGTAAATATTGAACTGGAATGCAAAAATGCACTGAAAAGTTGTTCAAGTTGGACCCTGCACACAAAATGAAATGAATGTGTCAGAAAACAATGGTCTAAGTGGATTTGGACTCATCGTTACCACATTATGTGGAATGTACACATTCACTCACATTAGATGGGACATGCAAATTCATGCTCTTTCCCTCCGTGTAGAAATTCGGCTGCAACCACAGCGCACACAACACACACACTCAGGTACCAAGAGGCGGGACTGACAGCAGACTGTCAGTGAAGGGTGCAATTGCGGACCGCAATTCGGGGCGTTCCTGCATGTGGGCATTCCTGCATCTGTAGGAACCGCTCTCTAACTAGCTAGTTAGCTAGCACACGGTGTCGCAGCCTCCCGCCTGATGTGCTAGCGGAAGGCGGGGGCGAAAACTCTAATAATACTTTTATTTCCCTTTTGACCCACATTCAAAAGTGTCACACAAGCATAAAGATGTCTTGCTCGAGGGGGGAGGGGCATTAATGCAGGAACCAATGCGATGCTCGAAGGAGGGTGTTCGTGAAGAAACCAATGGGTTGCTCGAGGGGGGCCGTTCCTGCAGATGCAGGAATGCACACATACAGGAACGCCCTGAATTGCAGGCTGCAGTTGCACAGTATTGGACTGGCAAACCAGCACTGTTTCCCTGTTATCTCTCACTTTGTGACTGACAGGCACCTGGCCTATCAATAGATCGCTAGAAGATGCATATCGCTCATTCTAGCAGGAGAGGGCTCGGCAGACTTTCTTTCTGACTAGCGAATTGAAAAGTAGCCTAGTTAATTTAAGTGGAAAAAGTACCCAGCTAAAAATTACTCTGTAATCAGCTGGCATGTATGTCTCTGTGTGTGCGTGTGCGTGTGTGTGTGTGTGTGTGTGTGTGTGTGATGTGCATCTTTCTCCCTCCTCCTCCCTCTCCCTCCTCACCCTTGTCTCTCCCTCCTCCCCTGTCCTCCTCTCTCTACCTCTTTCCCCCTGTCCCTCTGTCTCTCCCTCCTCCCCTCTCCTTCTTCACCCCTCTCCCTCCTCCCCCTGTCTTTCTCTCACTCCCTTCCTCCCCCGGTCCCTCTCTCTTCTCCCCCCGGTCTCTCTCTCTCTCTTCCTCTTCCTCCTCTCCCTCTCACTCTCTCTCTTCCCCCTGTCCCTCTCTCTCCCTCCTCCCCCCTCTTTCTCTCCCTCCTCCCCTGTCCCTCCCCCCTCATCCCCCTGTCCCTCTCTCTCTCCTCCCCTTCTCTCTCCATCTCTAACCCTCCTCCCCACTGTCCCACCCGCTCTCATCCTCCTCCCCACTGTCCCACCCTCTCTCATCCTCCTCCCTCTTTCTCTCCCTCCTCCCCCTGTCCCTCTCCCCTCATCCCCCTGTCCCCATCTCTCTCCATCTCTCACCGTCCTCCCCACTGTCCCACCCTCTCTCACCCTCCTCCCCACTGTCCCTCCCTCTCTCACCCTCCTCTTTATGGAGAGAAGCAGAATGAGTCTCACTCACTGACTACTGATGGGATGATGAGGAGAACTAGAGTGAGGACAGAGACAGGAAATGAGAGAAAGTGGTAGAGGAGAAGTGACTGTGAAGCAGTGGTAGAGGAGATGTGACTGTAGCAGAGTGGAAGAGGAGATGTGACTGTGTAGCAGAGTGGTAGAGGAGATGTGACTGTGCAGCAGAGTGGTAGAGGAGATGTGACTGTGTAGCAGAGTGGTAGAGGAGATGTGACTGTAGCAGAGTGGTAGAGGAGATGTGACTGTGTAGCAGAGTGGTAGAGGAGATGTGACTGTGTAGCAGAGTGGTAGAGGAGATGTGACTGTGTAGCAGGGTGGTAGAGGAGATGTGACTGTGTAGCAGAGTGGTAGAGGAGATGTGACTGTGTAGCAGAGTGGTAGAGGAGATGTGACTGTGTAGCAGAGTGGTAGAGGAGATGTGACTGTGTAGCAGAGTGGTAGAGGAGATGTGACTGTGTAGCAGAGTGGTAGAGGAGATGTGACTGTGTAGCAGAGTGGTAGAGGAGATGTGACTGTGTAGCAGAGTGGTAGAGGAGATGTGACTGTGTAGCAGAGTGGTAGAGGAGATGTGACTGTGTAGCAGAGTGGTAGAGGAGATGTGACTGTGTAGCAGAGTGGTAGAGGAGATGTGACTGTAGCAGAGTGGTAGAGGAGATGACTGTAGGAGAGTGGTAGAGGAGATGTGACTGTAGCAGACTGGTAGAGGAGATGTGACTGTAGCAGAGTGGTAGAGGAGATGTGACTGTAGCAGAGTGGTAGAGGAGAAGTGACTGTGTAGCAGAATGGTAGAGGAGATGTGACTGTGTGGTAGAGGAGATGTGACTAGCAGAGTGGTAGAGGAGATGTGACTGTGTAGCAGAGTGGTAGAGGAGATGTGACTGTGTAGCAGTGGTAGAGGAGAAGTGACTGTGTAGCAGAGTGGTAGAGGAGATGTGACTGTGTAGCAGAGTGGTAGAGGAGATGTGACTGTGTAGCAGAGTGGTAGAGGAGAAGTGACTGTAGCAGAGTGGTAGAGGAGATGTGACTGTAGCAGAGTGGTAGAGGAGATGTGACTGTGTAGCAGAGTGGTAGAGGAGAAGTGACTGCGTAGCAGAGTGGTAGAGGAGAAGTGACTGTGTAGCAGAGTGGTAGAGGATATGTGACTGTGTAGCAGAGTGGTAGAGGAGATGTGACTGTAGCAGAGTGGTAGAGGAGATGTGACTGTGTAGCAGAGTGGTAGAGGAGATGTGACTGTGTAGCAGTGGTAGAGGAGATGTGACTGTGTAGCAGAGTGGTAGAGGAGATGTGACTGTAGCAGAGTGGTAGAGGAGATGTGACTGTAGCAGAGTGGTGGAGGAGATGTGACTGTGTAGCAGAGTGGTAGAGGAGAAGTGACTGTGTAGCAGAGTGGTAGAGGAGATGTGAATGTGTAGCAGAGTGGTAGAGGAGATGTGACTGTCTAGCAGAGTGGTAGAGGAGATGTGACTGTAGCAGAGTGGTAGAGGAGATGTGACTGTGTAGCAGAGTGGTAGAGGAGATGTGACTGTGTAGCAGAGTGGTAGAGGAGATGTGACTGTGTAGCAGTGGTAGAGGAGATGTGACTGTAGCAGAGTGGTAGAGGAGAAGTGACTGTGTAGCAGAGTGGTAGAGGAGAAGTGACTGTGTAGCAGAGTGGTAGAGGAGATGTGACTGTAGCAGAGTGGTAGAGGAGATGTGACTGTGTAGCAGAGTGGTAGAGGAGAAGTGACTGCGTAGCAGAGTGGGAGAGGAGAAGTGACTGCGTAGCAGAGTGGTAGAGGAGATGTGACTGTAGCAGAGTGGTAGAGGAGATGTGACTGTCGCAGAGTGGTAGAGGAGATGTGACTGTCGCAGAGTGGTAGAGGAGATGTGACTGTGTAGCAGAGTGGTAGAGGAGATGTGACTGTAGCAGAGTGGTAGAGGAGATGTGACTGTAGCAGAGTGGTGGAGGAGATGTGACTGTAGCAGAGTGGTAGAGGAGATGTGACTGTGTAGCAGAGTGGTAGAGGAGAAGTGACTGCGTAGCAGAGTGGGAGAGGAGAAGTGACTGCGTAGCAGAGTGGTAGAGGAGATGTGACTGTAGCAGAGTGGTAGAGGAGATGTGACTGTAGCAGAGTGGTAGAGGAGAAGTGACTGTGTAGCAGAATGGTAGAGGAGAAGTGACTGTGTAGCAGAGTGGTAGAGGAGATGTGACTGTGTGGCAGAGTGGTAGAGGAGATGTGACTGTGTAGTAGAGGAGATGTGACTGTGTAGTAGAGGAGATGTGACTGTGTAGCAGAGTGGTAGAGGAGATGTGACTGTGTAGCAGAGTGGTAGAGGAGATGTGACTGTGTAGCAGAGTGGTAGAGGAGATGTGACTGTGTAGCAGAGTGGTAGAGGAGATGTGACTGTAGCAGAGTGGTAGAGGAGATGTGACTGTAGCAGAGTGGTAGAGGAGAAGTGACTGTGTAGCAGAATGGTAGAGGAGATGTGACTGTGTAGCAGAGTGGTAGAGGAGATGTGACTGTGTAGCAGGGTGGTAGAGGAGATGTGACTGTGTAGCAGAGTGGTAGAGGAGAAGTGACTGTGTAGCAGAGTGGTAGAAGAGATGTGACTGTGTAGCAGAGTGGTAGAGGAGATGTGACTGTGTAGCAGAGTGGTAGAGGAGATGTGACTGTGTAGCATAGTGGTAGAGGAGAAGTGACTGTGTAGCAGAGTGGTAGAGGAGATGTGACTGTGTAGCAGAGTGGTAGAGGAGAAGTGACTGTGTAGCAGAGTGGTAGAGGAGAAGTGACTGTGTAGCAGAGTGGTAGAGGAGAAGTGACTGTGTAGCAGAGTGGTAGAGGAGAAGTTACTGTGTAGCAGAGTGGAAGAGGAGATGTGACTGTAGCAGAGTGGTGGAGGAGAAGTGACTGTGTAGCAGAGTGGTAGAGGAGAAGTGACTGTGTAGCAGAGTGGTAGAGGAGATGTGACTGTGTAGCAGAGTGGTAGAGGAGATGTGACTGTGTATCAGAGTGGTAGAGGAGATGTGACTGTGTAGCAGAGTGGTAGAGGAGATGTGATTGTGTAGCAGAGTGGTAGAGGAGATGTGACTGTGTAGCAGTGGTAGAGGAGATGTGACTAGCAGAGTGGTAGAGGAGAAGTGACTGTGTAGCAGAGTGGTAGAGGAGAAGTGACTGTGTAGCAGAGTGGTAGAGGAGATGTGACTGTGTAGCAGAGTGGTAGAGGAGATGTGACTGCGTAGCAGAGTGGTAGAGGAGAAGTGACTGCGTAGCAGAGTGGGAGAGGAGAAGTGACTGCGTAGCAGAGTGGTAGAGGAGATGTGACTGTAGCAGAGTGGTAGAGGAGATGTGACTGTAGCAGAGTGGTAGAGGAGAAGTGACTGTGTAGCAGAATGGTAGAGGAGAAGTGACTGTGTAGCAGAGTGGTAGAGGAGATGTGACTGTGTGGCAGAGTGGTAGAGGAGATGTGACTGTGTAGTAGAGGAGATGTGACTGTGTAGCAGAGTGGTAGAGGAGATGTGACTGTGTAGCAGAGTGGTAGAAGAGATGTGACTGTGTAGCAGAGTGGTAGAGGAGATGTGACTGTGTAGCAGAGTGGTAGAGGAGAAGTGACTGTGTAGCAGAGTGGTAGAGGAGATGTGACTGTGTAGCAGAGTGGTAGAGGAGATGTGACTGTGTAGCAGAGTGGTAGAGGAGATGTGACTGTGTAGCAGAGTGGTAGAGGAGATGTGACTGTGTAGCAGAGTGGTAGAGGAGAAGTGACTGTGTGGCAGAGTGGAAGAGGAGATGTGACTGTGTAGTAGAGGAGATGTGACTGTGTAGCAGAGTGGTAGAGGAGATGTGACTGTAGCAGAGTGGTAGAGGAGATGTGACTGTAGCAGAGTGGTAGAGGAGAAGTGACTGTGTAGCAGAATGGTAGAGGAGAAGTGACTGTGTAGCAGGGTGGTAGAGGAGATGTGACTGTGTAGCAGAGTGGTAGAGGAGATGTGACTGTGTAGCAGAGTGGTAGAGGAGAAGTGATTGTGTAGCAGAGTGGTAGAGGAGAAGTGACTGTGTAGCAGAGTGGTAGAAGAGATGTGACTGTGTAGCAGAGTGGTAGAGGAGATGTGACTGTGTAGCAGAGTGGTAGAGGAGATGTGACTGTGTAGCATAGTGGTAGAGGAGAAGTGACTGTGTAGCAGAGTGGTAGAGGAGATGTGACTGTGTAGCAGAGTGGTAGAGGAGAAGTGACTGTGTAGCAGAGTGGTAGAGGAAATGTGACTGTGTAGCAGAGTGGTAGAGGAGAAGTGACTGTGTAGCAGCGTGGTAGAGGAGAAGTGACTGTGTAGCAGAGTGGTAGAGGAGAAGTGACTGTGTAGCAGAGTTGTAGAGGAGAAGTTACTGTGTAGCAGAGTGGAAGAGGAGATGTGACTGTGTAGCAGAGTGGTAGAGGAGAAGTGACTGTGTAGCAGAGTGGTAGAGGAGATGTGACTGTAGCAGAGTGGTAGAGGAGATGTGACTGTGTAGCAGAATGGTAGAGGAGAAGTGACTGTGTAGCAGAATGGTAGAGGAGAAGTGACTGTGTAGCAGAATGGTAGAGGAGAATTGACTGTGTAGCAGAGTGGTAGAGGAGATGTGACTGTGTGGCAGAGTGGTAGAGGAGATGTGACTGTGTAGTAGAGGAGATGTGACTGTGTAGCAGAGTGGTAGAGGAGATGTGACTGTGTAGCAGAGTGGTAGAAGAGATGTGACTGTGTAGCAGAGTGGTAGAGGAGATGTGACTGTGTAGCAGAGTGGTAGAGGAGAAGTGACTGTGTAGCAGAGTGGTAGAGGAGATGTGACTGTGTAGCAGAGTGGTAGAGGAGATGTGACTGTGTAGCAGAGTGGTAGAGGAGATGTGACTGTGTAGCAGAGTGGTAGAGGAGATGTGACTGTGTAGCAGAGTGGTAGAGGAGATGTGACTGTGTAGCAGAGTGGTAGAGGAGATGTGACTGTGTAGCAGAGTGGTAGAGGAGATGTGACTGTGTAGCAGAGTGGTAGAGGAGATGTGACTGTGTAGCAGAGTGGTAGAGGAGATGTGACTGTAGCAGAGTGGTAGAGGAGATGTGACTGTAGCAGAGTGGTAGAGGAGAAGTGACTGTGTAGCAGAGTGGTAGAGGAGAAGTGACTGTGTAGCAGGGTGGTAGAGGAGATGTGACTGTGTAGCAGAGTGGTAGAGGAGATGTGACTGTGTAGCAGAGTGGTAGAGGAGAAGTGACTGTGTAGCAGAGTGGTAGAGGAGAAGTGACTGTGTAGCAGAGTGGTAGAAGAGATGTGACTGTGTAGCAGAGTGGTAGAGGAGATGTGACTGTGTAGCAGAGTGGTAGAGGAGATGTGACTGTGTAGCATAGTGGTAGAGGAGAAGTGACTGTAGCAGAGTGGTAGAGGAGATGTGACTGTGTAGCAGAGTCGTAGAGGAGAAGTGACTGTGTAGCAGAGTGGTAGAGGAGAAGTGACTGTGTAGCAGAGTGGTAGAAGAGATGTGACTGTGTAGCAGAGTGGTAGAGGAGAAGTGACTGTGTAGCAGAGTGGTAGAAGAGATGTGACAGTGTAGCAGAGTGGTAGAGGAGATGTGACTGTGTAGCAGAGTGGTAGAGGAGATGTGACTGTGTAGCAGAGTGGTAGAGGAGAAGTGACTGTGTAGCAGAGTGGTAGAGGAGAAGTGACTGTGTAGCAGAGTGGTAGAGGAGAAGTGACTGTGTAGCAGAGTGGTAGAGGAGAAGTGACTGTGTAGCAGAGTGGTAGAGGAGAAGTGACTGTGTAGCAGAGTGGTAGAGGAGAAGTTACTGTGTAGCAGAGTGGAAGAGGAGATGTGACTGTGTAGCAGAGTGGTAGAGGAGAAGTGACTGTGTAGCAGAGTGGTAGAGGAGATGTGACTGTAGCAGAGTGGTAGAGGAGATGTGACTGTGTAGCAGAGTGGTAGAGGAGATGTGACTGTGTAGCAGAGTGGTAGAGGAGAAGTGACTGTGTTGCAGAGTGGTAGAGGAGATGTGACTGTGTAGCAGAGTGGTAGAGGAGATGTGACTGTAGCAGAGTGGTAGAGGAGATGTGACTGTGTAGCAGAGTGGTAGAGGAGATGTGACTGTGTAGCAGAGTGGTAGAGGAGATGTGACTGTGTAGCAGTGGTAGAGGAGATGTGACTGTAGCAGAGTGGTAGAGGAGAAGTGACTGTGTAGCAGAGTGGTAGAGGAGAAGTGACTGTGTAGCAGAGTGGTAGAGGAGATGTGACTGTAGCAGAGTGGTAGAGGAGATGTGACTGTGTAGCAGAGTGGTAGAGGAGAAGTGACTGCGTAGCAGAGTGGGAGAGGAGAAGTGACTGCGTAGCAGAGTGGTAGAGGAGATGTGACTGTAGCAGAGTGGTAGAGGAGATGTGACTGTCGCAGAGTGGTAGAGGAGATGTGACTGTCGCAGAGTGGTAGAGGAGATGTGACTGTGTAGCAGAGTGGTAGAGGAGATGTGACTGTAGCAGAGTGGTAGAGGAGATGTGACTGTAGCAGAGTGGTGGAGGAGATGTGACTGTAGCAGAGTGGTAGAGGAGATGTGACTGTGTAGCAGAGTGGTAGAGGAGAAGTGACTGCGTAGCAGAGTGGGAGAGGAGAAGTGACTGCGTAGCAGAGTGGTAGAGGAGATGTGACTGTAGCAGAGTGGTAGAGGAGATGTGACTGTAGCAGAGTGGTAGAGGAGAAGTGACTGTGTAGCAGAATGGTAGAGGAGAAGTGACTGTGTAGCAGAGTGGTAGAGGAGATGTGACTGTGTGGCAGAGTGGTAGAGGAGATGTGACTGTGTAGTAGAGGAGATGTGACTGTGTAGTAGAGGAGATGTGACTGTGTAGCAGAGTGGTAGAGGAGATGTGACTGTGTAGCAGAGTGGTAGAGGAGATGTGACTGTGTAGCAGAGTGGTAGAGGAGATGTGACTGCGTAGCAGAGTGGGAGAGGAGATGTGACTGCGTAGCAGAGTGGTAGAGGAGATGTGACTGTAGCAGAGTGGTAGAGGAGATGTGACTGTAGCAGAGTGGTAGAGGAGATGTGACTGTG
Organism: Salmo salar; assembly: GCF_965601325.2. NCBI lineage: Eukaryota > Metazoa > Chordata > Actinopteri > Salmoniformes > Salmonidae > Salmo > Salmo salar. The sequence goes on along the minus strand of NC_138310.1, from coordinate 29,399,426 downwards.
TAGCAGAGTGGTAGAGGAGATGTGACTGTGTAGCAGAGTGGTAGAGGAGATGTGACTGTGTAGCAGAGTGGTAGAGGAGATGTGACTGTAGCAGAGTGGTAGAGGAGATGTGACTGTAGCAGAGTGGTAGAGGAGAAGTGACTGTGTAGCAGAATGGTAGAGGAGATGTGACTGTGTAGCAGAGTGGTAGAGGAGATGTGACTGTGTAGCAGGGTGGTAGAGGAGATGTGACTGTGTAGCAGAGTGGTAGAGGAGAAGTGACTGTGTAGCAGAGTGGTAGAAGAGATGTGACTGTGTAGCAGAGTGGTAGAGGAGATGTGACTGTGTAGCAGAGTGGTAGAGGAGATGTGACTGTGTAGCATAGTGGTAGAGGAGAAGTGACTGTGTAGCAGAGTGGTAGAGGAGATGTGACTGTGTAGCAGAGTGGTAGAGGAGAAGTGACTGTGTAGCAGAGTGGTAGAGGAGAAGTGACTGTGTATCAGAGTGGTAGAGGAGATGTGACTGTGTAGCAGAGTGGTAGAGGAGATGTGATTGTGTAGCAGAGTGGTAGAGGAGATGTGACTGTGTAGCAGTGGTAGAGGAGATGTGACTAGCAGAGTGGTAGAGGAGAAGTGACTGTGTAGCAGAGTGGTAGAGGAGAAGTGACTGTGTAGCAGAGTGGTAGAGGAGATGTGACTGTGTAGCAGAGTGGTAGAGGAGATGTGACTGCGTAGCAGAGTGGTAGAGGAGAAGTGACTGCGTAGCAGAGTGGGAGAGGAGAAGTGACTGCGTAGCAGAGTGGTAGAGGAGATGTGACTGTAGCAGAGTGGTAGAGGAGATGTGACTGTAGCAGAGTGGTAGAGGAGAAGTGACTGTGTAGCAGAATGGTAGAGGAGAAGTGACTGTGTAGCAGAGTGGTAGAGGAGATGTGACTGTGTGGCAGAGTGGTAGAGGAGATGTGACTGTGTAGTAGAGGAGATGTGACTGTGTAGCAGAGTGGTAGAGGAGATGTGACTGTGTAGCAGAGTGGTAGAAGAGATGTGACTGTGTAGCAGAGTGGTAGAGGAGATGTGACTGTGTAGCAGAGTGGTAGAGGAGAAGTGACTGTGTAGCAGAGTGGTAGAGGAGATGTGACTGTGTAGCAGAGTGGTAGAGGAGATGTGACTGTGTAGCAGAGTGGTAGAGGAGATGTGACTGTGTAGCAGAGTGGTAGAGGAGATGTGACTGTGTAGCAGAGTGGTAGAGGAGATGTGACTGTGTGGCAGAGTGGAAGAGGAGATGTGACTGTGTAGTAGAGGAGATGTGACTGTGTAGCAGAGTGGTAGAGGAGATGTGACTGTAGCAGAGTGGTAGAGGAGATGTGACTGTAGCAGAGTGGTAGAGGAGAAGTGACTGTGTAGCAGAATGGTAGAGGAGAAGTGACTGTGTAGCAGGGTGGTAGAGGAGATGTGACTGTGTAGCAGAGTGGTAGAGGAGATGTGACTGTGTAGCAGAGTGGTAGAGGAGAAGTGATTGTGTAGCAGAGTGGTAGAGGAGAAGTGACTGTGTAGCAGAGTGGTAGAAGAGATGTGACTGTGTAGCAGAGTGGTAGAGGAGATGTGACTGTGTAGCAGAGTGGTAGAGGAGATGTGACTGTGTAGCATAGTGGTAGAGGAGAAGTGACTGTGTAGCAGAGTGGTAGAGGAGATGTGACTGTGTAGCAGAGTGGTAGAGGAGAAGTGACTGTGTAGCAGAGTGGTAGAGGAGATGTGACTGTGTAGCAGAGTGGTAGAGGAGAAGTGACTGTGTAGCAGCGTGGTAGAGGAGAAGTGACTGTGTAGCAGAGTGGTAGAGGAGAAGTGACTGTGTAGCAGAGTTGTAGAGGAGAAGTTACTGTGTAGCAGAGTGGAAGAGGAGATGTGACTGTGTAGCAGAGTGGTAGAGGAGAAGTGACTGTGTAGCAGAGTGGTAGAGGAGATGTGACTGTAGCAGAGTGGTAGAGGAGATGTGACTGTGTAGCAGAATGGTAGAGGAGAAGTGACTGTGTAGCAGAATGGTAGAGGAGAAGTGACTGTGTAGCAGAGTGGTAGAGGAGATGTGACTGTGTGGCAGAGTGGTAGAGGAGATGTGACTGTGTAGTAGAGGAGATGTGACTGTGTAGCAGAGTGGTAGAGGAGATGTGACTGTGTAGCAGAGTGGTAGAAGAGATGTGACTGTGTAGCAGAGTGGTAGAGGAGATGTGACTGTGTAGCAGAGTGGTAGAGGAGATGTGACTGTGTAGCAGAGTGGTAGAGGAGATGTGACTGTGTAGCAGAGTGGTAGAGGAGATGTGACTGTGTAGCAGAGTGGTAGAGGAGATGTGACTGTGTAGCAGAGTGGTAGAGGAGATGTGACTGTGTAGCAGAGTGGTAGAGGAGATGTGACTGTGTAGCAGAGTGGAAGAGGAGATGTGACTGTGTAGCAGAGTGGTAGAGGAGATGTGACTGTGTAGCAGAGTGGTAGAGGAGATGTGACTGTAGCAGAGTGGTAGAGGAGATGTGACTGTAGCAGAGTGGTAGAGGAGAAGTGACTGTGTTGCAGAATGGTAGAGGAGAAGTGACTGTGTAGCAGGGTGGTAGAGGAGATGTGACTGTGTAGCAGAGTGGTAGAGGAGATGTGACTGTGTAGCAGAGTGGTAGAGGAGAAGTGACTGTGTAGCAGAGTGGTAGAGGAGAAGTGACTGTGTAGCAGAGTGGTAGAAGAGATGTGACTGTGTAGCAGAGTGGTAGAGGAGATGTGACTGTGTAGCAGAGTGGTAGAGGAGATGTGACTGTGTAGCATAGTGGTAGAGGAGAAGTGACTGTAGCAGAGTGGTAGAGGAGATGTGACTGTGTAGCAGAGTCGTAGAGGAGAAGTGACTGTGTAGCAGAGTGGTAGAGGAGAAGTGACTGTGTAGCAGAGTGGTAGAAGAGATGTGACTGTGTAGCAGAGTGGTAGAGGAGAAGTGACTGTGTAGCAGAGTGGTAGAAGAGATGTGACAGTGTAGCAGAGTGGTAGAGGAGATGTGACTGTGTAGCAGAGTGGTAGAGGAGATGTGACTGTGTAGCAGAGTGGTAGAGGAGAAGTGACTGTGTAGCAGAGTGGTAGAGGAGAAGTGACTGTGTAGCAGAGTGGTAGAGGAGAAGTGACTGTGTAGCAGAGTGGTAGAGGAGAAGTGACTGTGTAGCAGAGTGGTAGAGGAGAAGTGACTGTGTAGCAGAGTGGTAGAGGAGAAGTTACTGTGTAGCAGAGTGGAAGAGGAGATGTGACTGTGTAGCAGAGTGGTAGAGGAGAAGTGACTGTGTAGCAGAGTGGTAGAGGAGATGTGACTGTAGCAGAGTGGTAGAGGAGATGTGACTGTGTAGCAGAGTGGTAGAGGAGATGTGACTGTGTAGCAGAGTGGTAGAGGAGAAGTGACTGTGTTGCAGAGTGGTAGAGGAGATGTGACTGTGTAGCAGAGTGGTAGAGGAGAAGTGACTGTAGCAGAGTGGTAGAGGAGAAGTGACTGTGTAGCAGAGTGGTAGAGGAGAAGTTACTGTGTAGCAGAGTGGTAGAGGAGATGTGACTGTGTAGCAGAGTGGTAGAGGAGAAGTGACTGTGTAGCAGAGTGGTAGAGGAGAAGTGACTATGTAGCAGAGTGGTAGAGGAGATGTGACTGTGTAGCAGAGTGGTAGAGGAGATGTGACTGTGTAGCAGAGTGGTAGAGGAGATGTGACTGTGTAGCGCGGTGGTAGAGGAGAAGTGACTGTGTAGCAGAGTGGTGGAGGAGAAGTGACTGTGTAGCAGAGTGGTGGAGGAGATGTGACTGTGTAGCAGAGTGGTAGAGGAGAAGTGACTGTGTAGCAGAGTGGTAGAGGATAGTGACTGTGTAGCAGAGTGGTAGAGGAGAAGTGACTGTGTAGCAGAGAGGTAGAGGAGATGTGACTGTGTAGCAGAGTGGTAGAGGAGATGTGACTGTGTAGCAGTGGTAGAGGAGAAGTGACTGTGTAGCAGAGTGGTAGAGGAGAAGTGACTGTGTAGCAGAGTGGTAGAGGATAGTGACTGTGTAGCAGAGTGGTAGAGGAGATGTGACTGTGTAGCAGAGTGGTAGAGGAGATGTGACTTTGTAGCAGAGTGGTAGAGGAGATGTGACTGTGTAGCAGAGTGGTAGAGGAGATGTGACTGTGTAGCAGAGTGGTAGAGGAGAAGTGACTGTGTAGCAGAGTGTTAGAGGAGATGTGACTGTGTAGCAGAGTGGTAGAGGAGATGTGACTGTGTAGCAGAGTGGTAGAGGAGACGTGACTGTGTAGCAGAGTGGTAGAGGAGACGTGACTGTGTAGCAGAGTGGTAGAGGAGACGTGACTGTGTAGCAGAGTGGTAGAGGAGATGTGACTGTGTAGCAGAGTGGTAGAGGAGAAGTGACTGTGTAGCAGAGTGGTAGAGGAGATGTGACTGTGTAGCAGAGTGGTAGAGGAGAAGTGACTGTTTAGCAGAGTGGTAGAGGATAGTGACTGTGTAGCAGAGTGGTAGAGGAGATGTGACTGTGTAGCAGAGTGGTAGAGGAGATGTGACTGTGTAGCAGAGTGGTAGAGGAGAAGTGACTGTGTAGCAGAGTGGTAGAGGAGAAGTGACTGTGTAGCAGAGTGGTAGAGGAGATGTGACTGTGTAGCAGAGTGGTAGAGGAGATGTGACTGTGTAGCAGAGTGGTAGAGGAGATGTGACTGTGTAGCAGAGTGGTAGAGGAGATGTGACTGTGTAGCAGAGTGGTAGAGGAGAAGTGACTGTGTAGCAGAGTGGTAGAGGAGAAGTGACTGTGTAGCAGAGTGGTAGAGGAGAAGTTACTGTGTAGCAGAGTGGAAGAGGAGATGTGACTGTGTAGCAGAGTGGTAGAGGAGAAGTGACTGTGTAGCAGAGTGGTAGAGGAGATGTGACTGTAGCAGAGTGGTAGAGGAGATGTGACTGTGTAGCAGAGTGGTAGAGGAGATGTGACTGTAGCAGAGTGGTAGAGGAGATGTGACTGTGTAGCAGAGTGGTAGAGGAGAAGTGACTGTGTAGCAGAGTGGTAGAGGAGAAGTGACTGTGTAGCAGAGTGGTAGAGGAGAAGTGACTGTGTAGCAGAGTGGTAGAGGAGATGTGACTGTGTAGCAGAGTGGTAGAGGAGAAGTGACTGTGTAGCAGAGTGGTAGAGGAGAAGTGACTGTGTAGCAGAGTGGTAGAGGAGATGTGACTGTGTAGCAGAGTGGTAGAGGAGATGTGACTGTGTAGCAGAGTGGTAGAGGAGATGTGACTGTGTAGCAGTGTGGTAGAGGAGATGTGACTGTAGCAGTGTGGTAGAGGAGATGTGACTGTAGCAGTGTGGTAGAGGAGATGTGACTGTGTAGCAGAGAGGTAGAGGAGATGTGACTGTAGCAGAGTGGTAGAGGAGATGTGACTGTGTAGCAGAGTGGTAGAGGAGAAGTGACTGTGTAGCAGAGTGGTAGAGGAGAAGTGACTGTGTAGCGCGGTGGTAGAGGAGAAGTGACTGTGTAGCAGAGTGGTAGAGGAGATGTGACTGTGTGGCAGAGTGGTAGAGGAGAAGTGACTGTGTAGCAGAGTGGTAGAGGAGAAGTGACTGTGTAGCAGAGTGGTAGAGGAGAAGTGACTGTGTAGCAGAGTGGTAGAGGATAGTGACTGTGTAGCAGAGTGGTAGAGGAGATGTGACTGTGTAGCAGTGTGGTAGAGGAGATGTGACTGTGTAGCAGAGTGGTAGAGGAGATGTGACTGTGTAGCAGAGTGGTAGAGGAGAAGTGACTGTGTAGCAGAGTGGTAGAGGAGAAGTGACTGTGTAGCAGAGTGGTAGAGGAGATGTGACTGTGTAGCAGAGTGGTAGAGGAGATGTGACTGTGTAGCAGAGTGGTAGAGGAGATGTGACTGTGTAGCAGAGTGGTAGAGGAGATGTGACTGTGTAGCAGAGTGGTAGAGGAGAAGTGACTGTGTAGCAGAGTGGTAGAGGAGAAGTGACTGTGTAGCAGAGTGGTAGAGGAGATGTGACTGTGTAGCAGAGTGGTAGAGGAGATGTGACTGTGTAGCAGAGTGGTAGAGGAGATGTGACTGTGTAGCAGAGTGGTAGAGGAGATGTGACTGTGTAGCAGAGTGGTAGAGGAGAAGTGACTGTGTAGCAGAGTGGTAGAGGAGAAGTGACTGTGTAGCAGAGTGTTAGAGGAGAAGTGACTGTGTAGCAGAGTGGTAGAGGAGATGTGACTGTGTAGCAGAGTGGTAGAGGAGATGTGACTGTGTAGCAGAGTGGTAGAGGAGATGTGACTGTGTAGCAGAGTGGTAGAGGAGATGTGACTGTGTAGCAGAGTGGTAGAGGAGATGTGACTGTGTAGCAGAGTGGTAGAGGAGATGTGACTGTGTAGCAGAGTGGTAGAGGAGATGTGACTGTGTAGCAGAGTGGTAGAGGAGATGTGACTGTGTAGCAGAGTGGTAGAGGAGATGTGACTGTGTAGCAGAGTGGTAGAGGAGATGTGACTGTGTAGCAGAGTGGTAGAGGAGATGTGACTGTGTAGCAGAGTGGTAGAGGAGATGTGACTGTGTAGCAGAGTGGTAGAGGAGATGTGACTGTGTAGCAGAGTGGTAGAGGAGATGTGACTGTGTAGCAGAGTGGTAGAGGAGATGTGACTGTGTAGCAGAGTGGTAGAGGAGATGTGACTGTGTAGCAGAGTGGTAGAGGAGATGTGACTGTGTAGCAGAGTGGTAGAGGAGATGTGACTGTGTAGCAGAGTGGTAGAGGAGATGTGACTGTGTAGCAGAGTGGTAGAGGAGATGTGACTGTGTAGCAGAGTGGTAGAGGAGATGTGACTGTGTAGCAGAGTGGTAGAGGAGATGTGACTGTGTAGCAGAGTGGTAGAGGAGATGTGACTGTGTAGCAGAGTGGTAGAGGAGATGTGACTGTGTAGCAGAGTGGTAGAGGAGATGTGACTGTGTAGCAGAGTGGTAGAGGAGATGTGACTGTGTAGCAGAGTGGTAGAGGAGATGTGACTGTGTAGCAGAGTGGTAGAGGAGATGTGACTGTGTAGCAGAGTGGTAGAGGAGATGTGACTGTGTAGCAGAGTGGTAGAGGAGATGTGACTGTGTAGCAGAGTGGTAGAGGAGATGTGACTGTGTAGCAGAGTGGTAGAGGAGATGTGACTGTGTAGCAGAGTGGTAGAGGAGATGTGACTGTGTAGCAGAGTGGTAGAGGAGATGTGACTGTGTAGCAGAGTGGTAGAGGAGATGTGACTGTGTAGCAGAGTGGTAGAGGAGATGTGACTGTGTAGCAGAGTGGTAGAGGAGATGTGACTGTGTAGCAGAGTGGTAGAGGAGATGTGACTGTGTAGCAGAGTGGTAGAGGAGATGTGACTGTGTAGCAGAGTGGTAGAGGAGATGTGACTGTGTAGCAGAGTGGTAGAGGAGATGTGACTGTGTAGCAGAGTGGTAGAGGAGATGTGACTGTGTAGCAGAGTGGTAGAGGAGATGTGACTGTGTAGCAGAGTGGTAGAGGAGATGTGACTGTGTAGCAGAGTGGTAGAGGAGATGTGACTGTGTAGCAGAGTGGTAGAGGAGATGTGACTGTGTAGCAGAGTGGTAGAGGAGATGTGACTGTGTAGCAGAGTGGTAGAGGAGATGTGACTGTGTAGCAGAGTGGTAGAGGAGATGTGACTGTGTAGCAGAGTGGTAGAGGAGATGTGACTGTGTAGCAGAGTGGTAGAGGAGATGTGACTGTGTAGCAGAGTGGTAGAGGAGATGTGACTGTGTAGCAGAGTGGTAGAGGAGATGTGACTGTGTAGCAGAGTGGTAGAGGAGATGTGACTGTGTAGCAGAGTGGTAGAGGAGATGTGACTGTGTAGCAGAGTGGTAGAGGAGATGTGACTGTGTAGCAGAGTGGTAGAGGAGATGTGACTGTGTAGCAGAGTGGTAGAGGAGATGTGACTGTGTAGCAGAGTGGTAGAGGAGATGTGACTGTGTAGCAGAGTGGTAGAGGAGATGTGACTGTGTAGCAGAGTGGTAGAGGAGATGTGACTGTGTAGCAGAGTGGTAGAGGAGATGTGACTGTGTAGCAGAGTGGTAGAGGAGATGTGACTGTGTAGCAGAGTGGTAGAGGAGATGTGACTGTGTAGCAGAGTGGTAGAGGAGATGTGACTGTGTAGCAGAGTGGTAGAGGAGATGTGACTGTGTAGCAGAGTGGTAGAGGAGATGTGACTGTGTAGCAGAGTGGTAGAGGAGATGTGACTGTGTAGCAGAGTGGTAGAGGAGATGTGACTGTGTAGCAGAGTGGTAGAGGAGATGTGACTGTGTAGCAGAGTGGTAGAGGAGATGTGACTGTGTAGCAGAGTGGTAGAGGAGATGTGACTGTGTAGCAGAGTGGTAGAGGAGATGTGACTGTGTAGCAGAGTGGTAGAGGAGATGTGACTGTGTAGCAGAGTGGTAGAGGAGATGTGACTGTGTAGCAGAGTGGTAGAGGAGATGTGACTGTGTAGCAGAGTGGTAGAGGAGATGTGACTGTGTAGCAGAGTGGTAGAGGAGATGTGACTGTGTAGCAGAGTGGTAGAGGAGATGTGACTGTGTAGCAGAGTGGTAGAGGAGATGTGACTGTGTAGCAGAGTGGTAGAGGAGATGTGACTGTGTAGCAGAGTGGTAGAGGAGATGTGACTGTGTAGCAGAGTGGTAGAGGAGATGTGACTGTGTAGCAGAGTGGTAGAGGAGATGTGACTGTGTAGCAGAGTGGTAGAGGAGATGTGACTGTGTAGCAGAGTGGTAGAGGAGATGTGACTGTGTAGCAGAGTGGTAGAGGAGATGTGACTGTGTAGCAGAGTGGTAGAGGAGATGTGACTGTGTAGCAGAGTGGTAGAGGAGATGTGACTGTGTAGCAGAGTGGTAGAGGAGATGTGACTGTGTAGCAGAGTGGTAGAGGAGATGTGACTGTGTAGCAGAGTGGTAGAGGAGATGTGACTGTGTAGCAGAGTGGTAGAGGAGATGTGACTGTGTAGCAGAGTGGTAGAGGAGATGTGACTGTGTAGCAGAGTGGTAGAGGAGATGTGACTGTGTAGCAGAGTGGTAGAGGAGATGTGACTGTGTAGCAGAGTGGTAGAGGAGATGTGACTGTGTAGCAGAGTGGTAGAGGAGATGTGACTGTGTAGCAGAGTGGTAGAGGAGATGTGACTGTGTAGCAGAGTGGTAGAGGAGATGTGACTGTGTAGCAGAGTGGTAGAGGAGATGTGACTGTGTAGCAGAGTGGTAGAGGAGATGTGACTGTGTAGCAGAGTGGTAGAGGAGATGTGACTGTGTAGCAGAGTGGTAGAGGAGATGTGACTGTGTAGCAGAGTGGTAGAGGAGATGTGACTGTGTAGCAGAGTGGTAGAGGAGATGTGACTGTGTAGCAGAGTGGTAGAGGAGATGTGACTGTGTAGCAGAGTGGTAGAGGAGATGTGACTGTGTAGCAGAGTGGTAGAGGAGATGTGACTGTGTAGCAGAGTGGTAGAGGAGATGTGACTGTGTAGCAGAGTGGTAGAGGAGATGTGACTGTGTAGCAGAGTGGTAGAGGAGATGTGACTGTGTAGCAGAGTGGTAGAGGAGATGTGACTGTGTAGCAGAGTGGTAGAGGAGATGTGACTGTGTAGCAGAGTGGTAGAGGAGAAGTGACTGTGTAGCAGAGTGGTAGAGGAGATGTGACTGTGTAGCAGAGTGGTAGAGGAGATGTGACTGTGTAGCAGAGTGGTAGAGGAGATGTGACTGTGTAGCAGAGTGGTAGAGGAGATGTGACTGTGTAGCAGAGTGGTAGAGGAGATGTGACTGTGTAGCAGAGTGGTAGAGGAGATGTGACTGTGTAGCAGAGTGGTAGAGGAGATGTGACTGTGTAGCAGAGTGGTAGAGGAGATGTGACTGTGTAGCAGAGTGGTAGAGGAGATGTGACTGTGTAGCAGAGTGGTAGAGGAGATGTGACTGTGTAGCAGAGTGGTAGAGGAGATGTGACTGTGTAGCAGAGTGGTAGAGGAGATGTGACTGTGTAGCAGAGTGGTAGAGGAGATGTGACTGTGTAGCAGAGTGGTAGAGGAGATGTGACTGTGTAGCAGAGTGGTAGAGGAGATGTGACTGTGTAGCAGAGTGGTAGAGGAGATGTGACTGTGTAGCAGAGTGGTAGAGGAGATGTGACTGTGTAGCAGAGTGGTAGAGGAGATGTGACTGTGTAGCAGAGTGGTAGAGGAGATGTGACTGTGTAGCAGAGTGGTAGAGGAGATGTGACTGTGTAGCAGAGTGGTAGAGGAGATGTGACTGTGTAGCAGAGTGGTAGAGGAGATGTGACTGTGTAGCAGAGTGGTAGAGGAGATGTGACTGTGTAGCAGAGTGGTAGAGGAGATGTGACTGTGTAGCAGAGTGGTAGAGGAGATGTGACTGTGTAGCAGAGTGGTAGAGGAGATGTGACTGTGTAGCAGAGTGGTAGAGGAGATGTGACTGTGTAGCAGAGTGGTAGAGGAGATGTGACTGTGTAGCAGAGTGGTAGAGGAGATGTGACTGTGTAGCAGAGTGGTAGAGGAGATGTGACTGTGTAGCAGAGTGGTAGAGGAGATGTGACTGTGTAGCAGAGTGGTAGAGGAGATGTGACTGTGTAGCAGAGTGGTAGAGGAGATGTGACTGTGTAGCAGAGTGGTAGAGGAGATGTGACTGTGTAGCAGAGTGGTAGAGGAGATGTGACTGTGTAGCAGAGTGGTAGAGGAGATGTGACTGTGTAGCAGAGTGGTAGAGGAGATGTGACTGTGTAGCAGAGTGGTAGAGGAGATGTGACTGTGTAGCAGAGTGGTAGAGGAGATGTGACTGTGTAGCAGAGTGGTAGAGGAGATGTGACTGTGTAGCAGAGTGGTAGAGGAGATGTGACTGTGTAGCAGAGTGGTAGAGGAGATGTGACTGTGTAGCAGAGTGGTAGAGGAGATGTGACTGTGTAGCAGAGTGGTAGAGGAGATGTGACTGTGTAGCAGAGTGGTAGAGGAGATGTGACTGTGTAGCAGAGTGGTAGAGGAGATGTGACTGTGTAGCAGAGTGGTAGAGGAGATGTGACTGTGTAGCAGAGTGGTAGAGGAGATGTGACTGTGTAGCAGAGTGGTAGAGGAGATGTGACTGTGTAGCAGAGTGGTAGAGGAGATGTGACTGTGTAGCAGAGTGGTAGAGGAGATGTGACTGTGTAGCAGAGTGGTAGAGGAGATGTGACTGTGTAGCAGAGTGGTAGAGGAGATGTGACTGTGTAGCAGAGTGGTAGAGGAGATGTGACTGTGTAGCAGAGTGGTAGAGGAGATGTGACTGTGTAGCAGAGTGGTAGAGGAGATGTGACTGTGTAGCAGAGTGGTAGAGGAGATGTGACTGTGTAGCAGAGTGGTAGAGGAGATGTGACTGTGTAGCAGAGTGGTAGAGGAGATGTGACTGTGTAGCAGAGTGGTAGAGGAGATGTGACTGTGTAGCAGAGTGGTAGAGGAGATGTGACTGTGTAGCAGAGTGGTAGAGGAGATGTGACTGTGTAGCAGAGTGGTAGAGGAGATGTGACTGTGTAGCAGAGTGGTAGAGGAGATGTGACTGTGTAGCAGAGTGGTAGAGGAGATGTGACTGTGTAGCAGAGTGGTAGAGGAGATGTGACTGTGTAGCAGAGTGGTAGAGGAGATGTGACTGTGTAGCAGAGTGGTAGAGGAGATGTGACTGTGTAGCAGAGTGGTAGAGGAGATGTGACTGTGTAGCAGAGTGGTAGAGGAGATGTGACTGTGTAGCAGAGTGGTAGAGGAGATGTGACTGTGTAGCAGAGTGGTAGAGGAGATGTGACTGTGTAGCAGAGTGGTAGAGGAGATGTGACTGTGTAGCAGAGTGGTAGAGGAGATGTGACTGTGTAGCAGAGTGGTAGAGGAGATGTGACTGTGTAGCAGAGTGGTAGAGGAGATGTGACTGTGTAGCAGAGTGGTAGAGGAGATGTGACTGTGTAGCAGAGTGGTAGAGGAGATGTGACTGTGTAGCAGAGTGGTAGAGGAGATGTGACTGTGTAGCAGAGTGGTAGAGGAGATGTGACTGTGTAGCAGAGTGGTAGAGGAGATGTGACTGTGTAGCAGAGTGGTAGAGGAGATGTGACTGTGTAGCAGAGTGGTAGAGGAGATGTGACTGTGTAGCAGAGTGGTAGAGGAGATGTGACTGTGTAGCAGAGTGGTAGAGGAGATGTGACTGTGTAGCAGAGTGGTAGAGGAGATGTGACTGTGTAGCAGAGTGGTAGAGGAGATGTGACTGTGTAGCAGAGTGGTAGAGGAGATGTGACTGTGTAGCAGAGTGGTAGAGGAGATGTGACTGTGTAGCAGAGTGGTAGAGGAGATGTGACTGTGTAGCAGAGTGGTAGAGGAGATGTGACTGTGTAGCAGAGTGGTAGAGGAGATGTGACTGTGTAGCAGAGTGGTAGAGGAGATGTGACTGTGTAGCAGAGTGGTAGAGGAGATGTGACTGTGTAGCAGAGTGGTAGAGGAGAAGTGACTGTGTAGCAGAGTGGTAGAGGAGATGTGACTGTGTAGCAGAGTGGTAGAGGAGATGTGACTGTGTAGCAGAGTGGTAGAGGAGATGTGACTGTGTAGCAGAGTGGTAGAGGAGATGTGACTGTGTAGCAGAGTGGTAGAGGAGATGTGACTGTGTAGCAGAGTGGTAGAGGAGATGTGACTGTGTAGCAGAGTGGTAGAGGAGATGTGACTGTGTAGCAGAGTGGTAGAGGAGATGTGACTGTGTAGCAGAGTGGTAGAGGAGATGTGACTGTGTAGCAGAGTGGTAGAGGAGATGTGACTGTGTAGCAGAGTGGTAGAGGAGATGTGACTGTGTAGCAGAGTGGTAGAGGAGATGTGACTGTGTAGCAGAGTGGTAGAGGAGATGTGACTGTGTAGCAGAGTGGTAGAGGAGATGTGACTGTGTAGCAGAGTGGTAGAGGAGATGTGACTGTGTAGCAGAGTGGTAGAGGAGATGTGACTGTGTAGCAGAGTGGTAGAGGAGATGTGACTGTGTAGCAGAGTGGTAGAGGAGATGTGACTGTGTAGCAGAGTGGTAGAGGAGATGTGACTGTGTAGCAGAGTGGTAGAGGAGATGTGACTGTGTAGCAGAGTGGTAGAGGAGATGTGACTGTGTAGCAGAGTGGTAGAGGAGATGTGACTGTGTAGCAGAGTGGTAGAGGAGATGTGACTGTGTAGCAGAGTGGTAGAGGAGATGTGACTGTGTAGCAGAGTGGTAGAGGAGATGTGACTGTGTAGCAGAGTGGTAGAGGAGATGTGACTGTGTAGCAGAGTGGTAGAGGAGATGTGACTGTGTAGCAGAGTGGTAGAGGAGATGTGACTGTGTAGCAGAGTGGTAGAGGAGATGTGACTGTGTAGCAGAGTGGTAGAGGAGATGTGACTGTGTAGCAGAGTGGTAGAGGAGATGTGACTGTGTAGCAGAGTGGTAGAGGAGATGTGACTGTGTAGCAGAGTGGTAGAGGAGATGTGACTGTGTAGCAGAGTGGTAGAGGAGATGTGACTGTGTAGCAGAGTGGTAGAGGAGATGTGACTGTGTAGCAGAGTGGTAGAGGAGATGTGACTGTGTAGCAGAGTGGTAGAGGAGATGTGACTGTGTAGCAGAGTGGTAGAGGAGATGTGACTGTGTAGCAGAGTGGTAGAGGAGATGTGACTGTGTAGCAGAGTGGTAGAGGAGATGTGACTGTGTAGCAGAGTGGTAGAGGAGATGTGACTGTGTAGCAGAGTGGTAGAGGAGATGTGACTGTGTAGCAGAGTGGTAGAGGAGATGTGACTGTGTAGCAGAGTGGTAGAGGAGATGTGACTGTGTAGCAGAGTGGTAGAGGAGATGTGACTGTGTAGCAGAGTGGTAGAGGAGATGTGACTGTGTAGCAGAGTGGTAGAGGAGATGTGACTGTGTAGCAGAGTGGTAGAGGAGATGTGACTGTGTAGCAGAGTGGTAGAGGAGATGTGACTGTGTAGCAGAGTGGTAGAGGAGATGTGACTGTGTAGCAGAGTGGTAGAGGAGATGTGACTGTGTAGCAGAGTGGTAGAGGAGAAGTGACTGTGTAGCAGAGTGGTAGAGGAGATGTGACTGTGTAGCAGAGTGGTAGAGGAGATGTGACTGTGTAGCAGAGTGGTAGAGGAGAAGTGACTGTGTAGCAGAGTGGTAGAGGAGATGTGACTGTGTAGCAGAGTGGTAGAGGAGATGTGACTGTGTAGCAGAGTGGTAGAGGAGATGTGACTGTGTAGCAGAGTGGTAGAGGAGATGTGACTGTGTAGCAGAGTGGTAGAGGAGATGTGACTGTGTAGCAGAGTGGTAGAGGAGATGTGACTGTGTAGCAGAGTGGTAGAGGAGATGTGACTGTGTAGCAGAGTGGTAGAGGAGAAGTGACTGTGTAGCAGAGTGGTAGAGGAGATGTGACTGTGTAGCAGAGTGGTAGAGGAGATGTGACTGTGTAGCAGAGTGGTAGAGGAGATGTGACTGTGTAGCAGAGTGGTAGAGGAGATGTGACTGTGTAGCAGAGTGGTAGAGGAGATGTGACTGTGTAGCAGAGTGGTAGAGGAGATGTGACTGTGTAGCAGAGTGGTAGAGGAGATGTGACTGTAGCAGAGTGGTAGAGGAGATGTGACTGTGTAGCAGAGTGGTAGAGGAGAAGTGACTGTGTAGCAGAGTGGTAGAGGAGATGTGACTGTGTAGCAGAGTGGTAGAGGAGATGTGACTGTAGCAGAGTGGTAGAGGAGATGTGACTGTGTAGCAGAGTGGTAGAGGAGATGTGACTGTGTAGCAGAGTGGTAGAGGAGATGTGACTGTGTAGCAGAGTGGTAGAGGAGATGTGACTGTGTAGCAGAGTGGTAGAGGAGATGTGACTGTGTAGCAGAGTGGTAGAGGAGATGTGACTGTGTAGCAGAGTGGTAGAGGAGATGTGACTGTGTAGCAGAGTGGTAGAGGAGATGTGACTGTGTAGCAGAGTGGTAGAGGAGATGTGACTGTGTAGCAGAGTGGTAGAGGAGATGTGACTGTGTAGCAGAGTGGTAGAGGAGATGTGACTGTGTAGCAGAGTGGTAGAGGAGATGTGACTGTGTAGCAGAGTGGTAGAGGAGAAGTGACTGTGTAGCAGAGTGGTAGAGGAGAAGTGACTGTGTAGCAGAGTGGTAGAGGAGATGTGACTGTGTAGCAGAGTGGTAGAGGAGATGTGACTGTGTAGCAGAGTGGTAGAGGAGATGTGACTGTGTAGCAGAGTGGTAGAGGAGAAGTGACTGTGTAGCAGAGTGGTAGAGGAGATGTGACTGTGTAGCAGAGTGGTAGAGGAGATGTGACTGTGTAGCAGAGTGGTAGAGGAGATGTGACTGTAGCAGAGTGGTAGAGGAGATGTGACTGTGTAGCAGAGTGGTAGAGGAGATGTGACTGTGTAGCAGAGTGGTAGAGGAGATGTGACTGTAGCAGAGTGGTAGAGGAGATGTGACTGTGTAGCAGAGTGGTAGAGGAGATGTGACTGTGTAGCAGAGTGGTAGAGGAGAAGTGACTGTGTAGCAGAGTGGTAGAGGAGATGTGACTGTGTAGCAGAGTGGTAGAGGAGATGTGACTGTGTAGCAGAGTGGTAGAGGAGATGTGACTGTGTAGCAGAGTGGTAGAGGAGATGTGACTGTGTAGCAGAGTGGTAGAGGAGATGTGACTGTGTAGCAGAGTGGTAGAGGAGATGTGACTGTGTAGCAGAGTGGTAGAGGAGATGTGACTGTGTAGCAGAGTGGTAGAGGAGATGTGACTGTGTAGCAGAGTGGTAGAGGAGATGTGACTGTGTAGCAGAGTGGTAGAGGAGATGTGACTGTGTAGCAGAGTGGTAGAGGAGAAGTGACTGTGTAGCAGAGTGGTAGAGGAGATGTGACTGTGTAGCAGAGTGGTAGAGGAGATGTGACTGTGTAGCAGAGTGGTAGAGGAGAAGTGACTGTTTAGCAGAGTGGTAGAGGAGATGTGACTGTGTAGCAGAGTGGTAGAGGAGATGTGACTGTGTAGCAGAGTGGTAGAGGAGATGTGACTGTGTAGCAGAGTGGTAGAGGAGAAGTGACTGTGTAGCAGAGTGGTAGAGGAGATGTGACTGTGTAGCAGAGTGGTAGAGGAGATGTGACTGTGTAGCAGAGTGGTAGAGGAGATGTGACTGTGTAGCAGAGTGGTAGAGGAGAAGTGACTGTGTAGCAGAGTGGTAGAGGAGATGTGACTGTGTAGCAGAGTGGTAGAGGAGAAGTGACTGTGTAGCAGAGTGGTAGAGGATAGTGACTGTGTAGCAGAGTGGTAGAGGAGATGTGACTGTGTAGCAGAGTGGTAGAGGAGATGTGACTGTGTAGCAGAGTGGTAGAGGAGATGTGACTGTGTAGCAGAGTGGTAGAGGAGATGTGACTGTAGCAGAGTGGTAGAGGAGATGTGACTGTGTAGCAGAGTGGTAGAGGAGAAGTGACTGTGTAGCAGAGTGGTAGAGGAGATGTGACTGTGTAGCAGAGAGGTAGAGGAGATGTGACTGTAGCAGAGTGGTAGAGGAGATGTGACTGTGTAGCAGAGTGGTAGAGGAGATGTGACTGTGTAGCAGAGTGGTAGAGGAGATGTGACTGTGTAGCAGAGTGGTAGAGGAGATGTGACTGTAGCAGAGTGGTAGAGGAGATGTGACTGTGTAGCAGAGTGGTAGAGGAGATGTGACTGTGTAGCAGAGTGGTAGAGGAGAAGTGACTGTGTAGCAGAGTGGTAGAGGAGATGTGACTGTAGCAGAGTGGTAGAGGAGATGTGACTGTGTAGCAGAGTGGTAGAGGAGAAGTGACTGTGTAGCAGAGTGTTAGAGGAGATGTGACTGTGTAGCAGAGTGGTAGAGGAGATGTGACTGTAGCAGAGTGTTAGAGGAGATGTGACTGTGTAGCAGAGTGGTAGAGGAGATGTGACTGTAGCAGAGTGTTAGAGGAGATGTGACTGTGTAGCAGAGTGTTAGAGGAGATGTGACTGTGTAGCAGAGTGGTAGAGGAGATGTGACTGTAGCAGAGTGTTAGAGGAGATGTGACTGTGTAGCAGAGTGTTAGAGGAGATGTGACTGTGTAGCAGAGTGGTAGAGGAGAAGTGACTGTGTAGCAGAGTGGTAGAGGAGATGTGACTGTGTAGCAGAGTGGTAGAGGAGATGTGACTGTGTAGCAGAGTGGTAGAGGAGAAGTGACTGTTTATGGCTGCTATGCTTTGTTTCCTCCAACCACTGAGCAGAGGTACATCCTGTAAAATGGCTCTCATAGGCTCTGGTCTTGTTCGTGTGTGGGGGTGGGGGGGTACCTGCTGAAAAGCAGAGATGTGGTTAACTGCATCTCTGGAGCTCATTACATAAGGCAGGTTCTTGCATTATAGGCTGAGCCTGCTAATAACAGACAAAACCACACACACACATCCGCTTCTTTACATTTCAACCCCTTAACATTCTGTTACTGAATGTCTAGTGGTACACACCACAATGTTTAGACTAGTGTGTGTACTGTATTGATGAGTTAGGGGTTGTGTGATTCAGCTATCCATCCGTCCTCCGCTGACTGGTTGAGCATCCTGACAGAAGCTCTTCTGTTTTTACCCCCTTCTCTTCCCCTTGTCTTCTACTAGTGTATTCTTCTTTCTCCCTCTCTCTCTCTCTCTCTCTCTGTCTCTCTCTCTCTCTCTCTGTCTCTCTCTCTCTCTCACTCTGTCTCTCTCTGTCTCTCTCTCTCTCTCTCTCTGTCTCTCTCTCTGTCTCTCTCTCTGTCTCTCTCTCTGTCTCTCTCTCTCTCTCTGTGTCTCTCTCTCTGTGTCTCGCTCTGTGTCTCTCTCTCTCTGTGTCTCTCTGTGTCTCTGTGTCTCTCTCTGTGTCTCTCTCTCTGTGTCTCTCTCTCTCTTTCTCTCTCTCTCTCTCTCTGTGTCTCTCTCTCTGTGTGTCTCTCTCTCTCTCTCTCTCTGTGTCTCTCTCTCTCTGTGTGTCTCTCTGTCTCTCTCTCTCTCTCTGTGTGTCTCTCTCTCTCTCTCTGTCTCTCTCTCTTTGTCTCTCTCTCTTTGTCTCTCTCTCTCTCTCTCTCTCTCTCTCTCTCTCTCTCTCTCTCTCTCTCTCTCTCTCTCTCTCTCTCAGCATGGAACATCTTTACCACATTGTTTTGTTATCCATTCCAAATGCTTAAACACCAACAGACAGACTTTGGATATAAGCTGTTGTCACATATGTTGATGTTTCTCATAAAGAGCAGCTGTACTGAACATTCTCTTCTTTGTGTTTCTATCTTCAGACCTATGAGAGACCCTTCAGAGCAGCAGAACCTAAAGAGGGGGGGCTACTGCAACTACTTGGGGATGTCACCCCCCCGAAACACCAGTCCAAGCCCTCTATCCTACACACCACACCACTGCCCCCACACACACTCACACACCAACCCCAACAGCAACACACACAGCCACCACAATTCACTCACCAACATACACACAGTCCAGCCTGGGCCACGCCTCCCTCCGCATCCCCAGCCAATCCAGTGCATACTGAGCCCAGCAGAGAACCAGCGGGAGCCAATAGGAGCCCTCTCTCTGATCTGGCCCCTTCCTTCCTCAAACCTCCAATGAAGAGAGTCCCAGGAAGCCCCTCCCCTCGCTCTTTCAGCCCCTCTCCCCAGCGACCCCTGAGCCCTGATCCCGTGTTGCCCGTAGTAACGGACGCCAGCATTCTGAACCTGACCTCTCTCTCCAGAGGACGGGGCTTACAGGAGGTCAGTGAGCAGCTGTTTGGAAACATCAAGAGGAAGTACGGCAGGAAGGACCCCCAGAGGACTCTGGGTAATACCCACAATGCTGAGTTGCCATGGGGGAGGATGGCAGAGAAAGATGCGGAGAGTCTGATAGTTCTGGATGAAAGGCAGAAGTACAGGAGGGAGGAGACCCCTGAGCTGGAGAGAGAAGAGAAGGAGAGCATAGGGAGGACAAGAAAGGAGGAGGAGAGGGAGATGCCAGCGCTTGGTGCTCCTGAGCTGATGGAAGAGGGAATAGGGAGGAAACGGAGGAGGAGGCGGTGTCTCCAGGAGTCACTCACCCAGGAAGACCAATCAGAACAGCTGCAGGGCACTGACATCACAGAGAGGAGCAAATCAGGGCCCCCAGAGCCCAAAGTGGCCCACAAGACGGAAGGCAACAAGATGGAGTCTCATAAAAGAGAGACCCACAAGATGGAAGGCAACAAGATGGAGTCTCATAAAAGAGAGACCCACAAGATGGAAGGCAACAAGATGGAGTCTCATAAAAGAGAGTCCCACAAGATGGAAGGCAACAAGATGGAGTCTCATAAAAGAGAGTCCCACAAGATGGAAGGCAACAAGATGGACTCCCACAGGAGTGAATCTCGGTCAGGACGGCGTGAGGAGGGTAGCCAGCTTGAGGCAGACGGGGAGAAAGGAGAAAGAGCAGATAAGGGAGAGAGAACAGAGAGAACAGAGATAGGTGAGAGAGTGGAGAAAGGAGCAAGGGTGATGAGTGGGGCCAACATGGAATCAGCCATGATCCAGAGCTGGGTGAGGAAGAACCCAGTTGGCCATCCTAGATCAGCCACAGATCCCCACAAACACCCTGATCCCAACCCTAGCCCCAGACTGCCTAGCCCGAACCCCAACCATATCCCTAATTCAAGATCCACTCTCAACCCTAACCCTAGACTGCCCAACCTAAGCCCCATATTTAACCCTAACCCCAAAACTAGCCTAAAACCCAGCCCTAACCCCAGCCCCAGCCTTCCCAAGACCAAGGACCGGTGGTCCTACCTGAAGTCCCGAAGCCCCCCCAACCTAGTCCAGAGGGAGAGTGGCCGCAGCCCCCTGTCAGCTATGTGTGAGCCCCCCTCTGCCTTCCCCATCACCCCCTCCAGCCCCCTGTACACCAACACAGACAGTCTGACTGTCCACACCCCCGCCAAGCGCAAACGAGGTCGTCCCAAAAAACAACCCCTGCTCACTGTGGAAACCATCCATGAGGGCACCTCCACCTCCCCCCTGAGCCCTCTAGCCCGGGACAGCCCTGCTGGGCTCAGCCGTAGGAGAAAGACCACGCTTGCCCAAATCGCATCTGGTTCCACTAGCCCCAATGCTAATGAGTTGAAACTGAAGCGCGGTGAGGGTGGCCATGTCAGGCCGGTGAAGAGGCTGAAGCTGGGGAAGGTGCAGAGCATCCTGAATGAGATCCTATCATGCTCCAGCCAACATGGAAGCCTAGCGCTGAAGTCCGCCTCGGCTCCGGTCTCTTCCGCCATGACGGTCATGGCCTCTACCATTGAGGCTCGTCTGGGGAAGCAGATCAACGTCAGTAAAAGAGGAACCATCTACATCGGGAAGAAGAGGGGGAGGAAGCCGCGCTCTGACACCCAAACCCTTCCCCCCAGAGGTGGGGGGGCCAAGCCCCCTGTGCCTGCCTCCATGTCCAGCCTGTACAACAGACTCCTAGTGCCTTCCACCCCCCCTCTCAGCTCCAGTACCCTCCTCCTCAGACCCCACACCCTGTCCTCTCTGTGCCACCCCGGCCCTCACGGCCCCCACTCTGACGCCACCATGCCCAGCCTGCAGCCCATCAGTGCCCTGCCCTCTAAACCCCCAGGCAGGGGGCTACTGGGGGCCGGCTGGAAGCTCTCTCCCCCGCGCCTCTTGGCCAACTCCCCGTCCCACCTATCTGAGGGGGCGGCGTCCATCAAGGAGGTGACGCTGTCACCCATCAGTGAATCACACAGCGAGGAGACTATTCCCAGCGACAGCGGCATAGGGACGGACAACAACAGCACCTCTGACCAGACAGAGAAGGGGACCAACGCACGACGCAGGTATCTATCTCTCTGTTAGTTTACATGGTTAGTCAGTTTACATGGTTAGTTAGTTAGCTAGAAGTGACTGAGTGAGTGAGATAGTATGCTAGTTAAGTGAGTGAGGGAGGGAGAAAGTGAGTGAGTGAATATTGCCCCGGGGGTTTGTTTGAAACCATCCAGTGGACAGGTTTTTGTTTTGTGCTGCAGGTACTCGTTTGACCTGTGTGGGTTTGAGGCTGCGGAGTCTGCCGTTCTGGAGGCGTCCTGTCGCGGCAGTAGGGGTCGCTGTGAGCAGCCGACAGTGGTGGACAACTTCCTGTCCCAGCAGGAGAAGAAGCAGAAACACCGCAGGAAGAGGAAGTGTCTGCAGAGCAGAGACCACGTGAACTTCCTGTCTGAGCTAGAAGAGGTATCAAATCCAACTTCCTATTAAAATTTCATAAAAGTTAGGAGGAGTAGAATGAAGTTGCCACTAGACTTATTGTATATGATGTCACAGAGATATCAGAGGACAGGTTCATTGTAATGGCTGGAATATAATAAATAGACCGGTATCTAACAAATGGAGAGCCCATGTGTTTGATGTGTTTGATACCTTTCCTTTAATTTAATTCCAGCCATTACAATGAGCCCGTCCTCATATATTTTTGCCCACCAGCCTCCTCTGGACTGTATGTATTATCCAGTACTGATGTGGCCTCTCCTCCTCTCCTCTGGACTGTATGTATTATCCAGTACTGATATGGCCTCTCCTCCTCTCCTCTGGACTGTATGTATTATCCAGTACTGATATGACCTCTCCTCTGGACTGTATGTATTTTCCAGTACTGATATGGCCTCTCCTCTGGACTGTATGTATTATCCAGTACTGATATGACCTCTCCTCCTTTCCTCTGGACTGTATGTATTATCCAGTACTGATATGACCTCTCCTCTGGACTGTATGTATTATCCAGTACTGATATGACCTCTCCTCCTCTCCTCTGGACTGTATGTATTATCCAGTACTGATTTGACCTCTCCTCTCCCCCTTCTGGATTGTATGTATTATCCAGCACTGATATGACCTCTCCTCCTCTCCTCTGGACTGTATGTATTATCCAGTACTGATATGACCTCTCCTCCTCTCCTCTGGACTGTATGTATTATCCAGTACTGATATGGCCTCTCCTCTGGACTGTATGTATTATCCAGTACTGATATGGCCTCTCCTCCTCTCCTCTGGACTGTATGTATTATCCAGTACTGATATGTCCTCTCCTCCTCTCCTCTGGACTGTATGTATTATCCAGTACTGATATGACCTCTCCTCCGGACTGTATGTATTATCCAGTACTGATATGACCTCTCCTCCTCTCCTCCTCTCCTCTGGACTGTATGTATTATCCAGTACTGATATGGCCTCTCCTCTGGACTGTATGTATTATCCAGTACTGATATGACCTCTCCTCCTCTCCTCTGGACTGTAGTATTATCCAGTACTGATATGATCTCTCCTCCTCTCCTCTGGACTGTATGTATTATCCAGTACTGATATGACCTCTCCTCTGGACTGTATGTATTATCCAGTACTGATATGACCTCTCCTCCTCTCCTCTGGACTGTATGTATTATCCAGTACTGATATGACCTCTCCTCTCCTCCTCTGGACTGTATGTATTATCCAGTACTGATATGACCTCTCCTCCTCTCCTCTGGACTGTATGTATTATCCAGTACTGATATGATCTCTCCTCCTCTCCTCTGGACTGTATGTATTATCCAGTACTGATATGACCTCTCCTCTGGACTGTATGTATTATCCAGTACTGATATGACCTCTCCTCCTCTGGACTGTATGTATTATCCAGTACTGATATGACCTCTCCTCCTCTCCTCTGGACTGTATGTATTATCCAGTACTGATATGGCCTCTCCTCCTCTGGACTGTATGTATTATCCAGTACTGATATGACCTCTTCTTTCCTCTGGACTGTATGTATTATCCAGTACTGATATGGCCTCTCCTCTGGACTGTATGTATTATCCAGTACTGATATGACCTCTCCTCCTTTCCTCTGGACTGTATGTATTATCCAGTACTGATATGGCCTCTCCTCTGGACTGTATGTATTATACAGTACTGATATGGCCTCTCCTCCTCTGGACTGTATGTATTATCCAGTACTGATATGGCCTCTCCTCTGGACTGTATGTATTATCCAGTACTGATATGACCTCTCCTCTGGACTGTATGTATTATCCAGTACTGATATGGCCTCTCCTCCTCTGGACTGTATGTATTATCCAGTACTGATATGACCTCTCCTCTGGACTGTATGTATTATCCAGTACTGATATGACCTCTCCTCTGGACTGTATGTATTATCCAGTACTGATATGACCTCTCCTCTGGACTGTATGTATTATCCAGTACTGATATGACCTCTCCTCTCCTCCTCTGGACTGTATGTATTATCCAGTACTGATATGACCTCTCCTCCTCTCCTCTGGACTGTATGTATTATCGAGTACTGATATGGCCTCTCCTCCTCTCCTCTGGACTGTATGTATTATCCAGTACTGATATGGCCTCTCCTCTGGACTGTATGTATTATCCAGTACTGATATGACCTCTCCTCCTCTCCTCTGGACTGTATGTATTATCGAGTACTGATATGGCCTCTCCTCCTTTCCTCTGGACTGTATGTATTATCCAGTACTGATATGACCTCTCCTCTGGACTGTATGTATTATCCAGTACTGATATGACCTCTCCTCTGGACTGTATGTATTATCCAGTACTGATATGGCCTCTCCTCTGGACTGTATGTATTATCCAGTACTGATATGACCTCTCCTCCTTTCCTCTGGACTGTATGTATTATTCAGTACTGATATGACCTCTCCTCTGGACTCTATGTATTATCCAGTACTGACATGACCTCTCCTCTGGACTCTATGTATTATCCAGTACTGATATGACCTCTCCTCTGGACTGTATGTATTATCCAGTACTGATATGACCTCTCCTCTGGACTGTATGTATTATCCAGTACTGATATGACCTCTCCTCCTCTCCTCTGGACTGTATGTATTATCCAGTACTGATTTGACCTCTCCTCTCCCCCTTCTGGATTGTATGTATTATCCAGTACTGATATGGCCTCTCCTCCTCTCCTCTGGACTGTATGTATTATCCAGTACTGATATGGCCTCTCCTCCTCTCCTCTGGACTGTATGTATTATCCAGTACTGATATGACCTCTCCTCTGGACTGTATGTATTATCCAGTACTGATATGACCTCTCCTCCTCTCCTCCTCTCCTCTGGACTGTATGTATTATCCAGTACTGATATGGCCTCTCCTCTGGACTGTATGTATTATCCAGTACTGATATGACCTCTCCTCCTCTCCTCTGGACTGTATGTATTATCCAGTACTGATATGACCTCTCCTCCTCTCCTCTGGACTGTAGTATTATCCAGTACTGATATGATCTCTCCTCCTCTCCTCTGGACTGTATGTATTATCCAGTACTGATATGACCTCTCCTCCTCTCCTCTGGACTGTATGTATTATCCAGTACTGATATGACCTCTCCTCCTCTCCTCTGGAGTGTATGTATTATCCAGTACTGATATGACCTCTCCTCCTCTCCTCTGGACTGTATGTATTATCCAGTACTGATATGATCTCTCCTCCTCTCCTCAGGACTGTATGTATTATCCAGTACTGATATGACCTCTCCTCTGGAGTGTATGTTTTATCCAGTACTGATATGACCTCGCCTCCTCTCCTCTGGACTGTATGTATTATCCAGTACTGATATGGCCTCTCCTCCTCTCCTCCTCTGGACTGTATGTATTATCCAGTACTGATATGACCTATCCTCCTCTCCTCTGGACTGTATGTATTATCCAGTACTGATATGGCCTCTCCTCCTCTCCTCTGGACTGTATGTATTATCCAGTACTGATATGACCTATCCTCCTCTCCTCTGGACTGTATGTATTATCCAGTACTGATATGATCTCTCCTCCTCTCCTCTGGACTGTATGTATTATCCAGTACTGATATGATCTCCCCTCTTCTCCTCTGGACTGTATGTATTATCCAGTACTGATATGACCTCTCCTCTGGACTGTATGTATTATCCAGTACTGATATGACCTCTCCTCCTTTCCTCTGGACTGTATGTATTATCCAGTACTGATATGATCTCTCCTCTGGACTCTATGTATTATCCAGTACTGATATGGCCTCTCCTCTGGACTGTATGTATTATCCAGTACTGATATGACCTCTCCTCTGGACTCTATGTATTATCCAGTACTGATATGACCTCTCCTCTGGACTCTATGTATTATCCAGTACTGATATGGCCTCTCCTCTGGACTGTATGTATTATCCAGTACTGATATGACCTCTCCTCTGGACTGTATGTATTATCCAGTACTGATATGACCTCTCCTCTCCTCTGGACTGTATGTATTATCCAGTACTGATATGGCCTCTCCTCCTCTGGACTGTATGTATTATCCAGTACTGATATGACCTCTCCTTTCCTCTGGACTGTATGTATTATCCAGTACTGATATGACCTCTCCTCTGGACTCTATGTATTA
The DNA here is from genome assembly GCF_965601325.2 of Salmo salar. Lineage (NCBI taxonomy): Eukaryota > Metazoa > Chordata > Actinopteri > Salmoniformes > Salmonidae > Salmo > Salmo salar. The sequence goes on along the minus strand of NC_138310.1, from coordinate 29,374,048 downwards.
TCCAGTACTGATATGGCCTCTCCTCTGGACTGTATGTATTATCCAGTACTGATATGACCTCTCCTCCTTTCCTCTGGACTGTATGTATTATCCAGTACTGATATGACCTCTCCTCCTTTCCTCTGGACTGTATGTATTATCCAGTACTGATATGACCTCTCCTCCTCTGGACTGTATGTATTATCCAGTACTGATATGACCTCTCCTCTGGACTCTATGTATTATCCAGTACTGATATGATCTCTCCTCTGGACTGTATGTATTATCCAGTACTGATATGACCTCTCCTCTGGACTCTATGTATTATCCAGTACTGATATGGCCTCTCCTCCTCTGGACTGTATGTATTATCCAGTACTGATATGACCTCTCCTCTGGACTGTATGTATTATCCAGTACTGATATGGCCTCTCCTCCTCTGGACTGTATGTATTATCCAGTACTGATATGGCCTCTCCTCTGGACTGTATGTATTATCCAGTACTGATATGGCCTCTCCTCTGGACTGTATGTATTATCCAGTACTGATATGACCTCTCCTCCTCTCCTCTGGACTGTATGTATTATCCAGTACTGATATGGCCTCTCCTCTGGACTGTATGTATTATCCAGTACTGATATGACCTCTCCTCCTTTCCTCTGGACTGTATGTATTATTCAGTACTGATATGACCTCTCCTCTGGACTCTATGTATTATCCAGTACTGACATGACCTCTCCTCTGGACTCTATGTATTATCCAGTACTGATATGGCCTCTCCTCCTCTGGACTCTATGTATTATCCAGTACTGATATGGCCTCTCCTCCTCTGGACTGTATGTATTATCCAGTACTGATATGGCCTCTCCTCTGGACTGTATGTATTATCCAGTACTGATATGGCCTCTCCTCTGGACTGTATGTATTATCCAGTACTGATATGGCCTCTCCTCCTCTGGACTGTATGTATTATCCAGTACTGATATGACCTCTCCTCTGGACTGTATGTATTATCCAGTACTGATATGGCGACTCCTCTGGACTGTATGTATTATCCAGTACTGATATGACCTCTCCTCTGGACTGTATGTATTATCCAGCACTGATATGGCCTCTCCTCCTCTGGACTGTATGTATTATCCAGTACTGATATGGCCTCTCCTCTGGACTGTATGTATTATCCAGTACTGATATGACCTCTCCTCCTCTGGACTGTATGTATTATCCAGTACTGATATGACCTCTCCTCTGGACTCTATGTATTATCCAGTACTGACATGACCTCAACTCTGGACTGTATGTATTATCCAGTACTGATATGACCTCTCCTCTGGACTGTATGTATTATCCAGTACTGATATGGCCTCTCCTCTGGACTCTATGTATTATCCAGTACTGATATGACCTCTCCTCTGGACTGTATGTATTATCCAGTACTGATATGGCCTCTCCTCCTCTGGACTGTATGTATTATCCAGTACTGATATGGCCTCTCCTCTGGACTGTATGTATTATCCAGAACTGATATGGCCTCTCCTCCTCTGGACTGTATGTATTATCCAGTACTGATATGGCCTCTCCTCTGGACTGTATGTATTATCCAGTACTGATATGGCCTCTCCTCTGGACTGTATGTATTATCCAGTACTGATATGACCTCTCCTCCTCTCCTCTGGACTGTATGTATTATCCAGTACTGATATGGCCTCTCCTCTGGACTGTATGTATTATCCAGTACTGATATGACCTCTCCTCCTTTCCTCTGGACTGTATGTATTATCCAGTACTGATATGGCCTCTCCTCTGGACTGTATGTATTATCCAGTACTGATATGACCTCTCCTCCTCTCCTCTGGACTGTATGTATTATCCAGTACTGATATGGCCTCTCCTCTGGACTGTATGTATTATCCAGTACTGATATGGCCTCTCCTCTGGACTGTATGTATTATCCAGTACTGATATGGCCTCTCCTCCTCTGGACTGTATGTATTATCCTGTACTGACATGACCTCTCCTCTGGACTCTATGTATTATCCAGTACTGATATGGCCTCTCCTCCTCTGGACTCTATGTATTATCCAGTACTGATATGGCCTCTCCTCCTCTGGACTGTATGTATTATCCAGTACTGATATGGCCTCTCCTCTGGACTGTATGTATTATCCAGTACTGATATGGCCTCTCCTCTGGACTGTATGTATTATCCAGTACTGATATGGCCTCTCCTCCTCTGGACTGTATGTATTATCCAGTACTGATATGACCTCTCCTCTGGACTGTATGTATTATCCAGTACTGATATGGCGACTCCTCTGGACTGTATGTATTATCCAGTACTGATATGACCTCTCCTCTGGACTGTATGTATTATCCAGCACTGATATGGCCTCTCCTCCTCTGGACTGTATGTATTATCCAGTACTGATATGGCCTCTCCTCTGGACTGTATGTATTATCCAGTACTGATATGACCTCTCCTCCTCTGGACTGTATGTATTATCCAGTACTGATATGACCTCTCCTCTGGACTCTATGTATTATCCAGTACTGACATGACCTCAACTCTGGACTGTATGTATTATCCAGTACTGATATGACCTCTCCTCTGGACTGTATGTATTATCCAGTACTGATATGGCCTCTCCTCTGGACTCTATGTATTATCCAGTACTGATATGACCTCTCCTCTGGACTGTATGTATTATCCAGTACTGATATGGCCTCTCCTCCTCTGGACTGTATGTATTATCCAGTACTGATATGGCCTCTCCTCTGGACTGTATGTATTATCCAGAACTGATATGGCCTCTCCTCCTCTGGACTGTATGTATTATCCAGTACTGATATGGCCTCTCCTCTGGACTGTATGTATTATCCAGTACTGATATGGCCTCTCCTCTGGACTGTATGTATTATCCAGTACTGATATGACCTCTCCTCCTCTCCTCTGGACTGTATGTATTATCCAGTACTGATATGGCCTCTCCTCTGGACTGTATGTATTATCCAGTACTGATATGACCTCTCCTCCTTTCCTCTGGACTGTATGTATTATCCAGTACTGATATGGCCTCTCCTCTGGACTGTATGTATTATCCAGTACTGATATGACCTCTCCTCCTCTCCTCTGGACTGTATGTATTATCCAGTACTGATATGGCCTCTCCTCTGGACTGTATGTATTATCCAGTACTGATATGGCCTCTCCTCTGGACTGTATGTATTATCCAGTACTGATATGGCCTCTCCTCCTCTGGACTGTATGTATTATCCTGTACTGATATGACCTCTCCTCTGGACTGTATGTATTATCCAGTACTGATATGGCGACTCCTCTGGACTGTATGTATTATCCAGTACTGATATGACCTCTCCTCTGGACTGTATGTATTATCCAGTACTGATATGGCCTCTCCTCCTCTGGACTGTATGTATTATCCAGTACTGATATGGCCTCTCCTCTGGACTGTATGTATTATCCAGTACTGATATGACCTCTCCTCCTCTGGACTGTATGTATTATCCAGTACTGATATGGCCTCTCCTCTGGACTGTATGTATTATCCAGTACTGATATGACCTCTCCTCCTCTGGACTGTATGTATTATCCAGTACTGATATGACCTCTCCTCTGGACTGTATGTATTATCCAGTACTGATATGACCTCTCCTCTGGACTGTATGTATTATCCAGTACTGATATGGCCTCTCCTCCTCTCCTCTGGACTGTATGTATTATCCAGTACTGATATGGCCTCTCCTCCTCTGGACTGTATGTATTATCCAGTACTGATATGACCTCTCCTCTGGACTGTATGTATTATCCAGTACTGATATGGCCTCTCCTCCTCTCCTCTGGACTGTATGTATTATCCAGTACTGATATGGCCTCTCCTCCTCTGGACTGTATGTATTATCTAGTACTGATATGACCTCTCCTCCTTTCCTCTGGACTGTATGTATTATTCAGTACTGATATGACCTCTCCTCTGGACTGTATGTATTATCCAGTACTGATATGGCCTCTCCTCTGGACTGTATGTATTATCCAGTACTGATATGACCTCTCCTCCTCTCCTCTGGACTGTATGTATTATCCAGTACTTATATGATCTCTCCTCCTCTCCTCTGGACTGTATGTATTATCCAGTACTGATATGACCTCTCCTCCTCTCCTCTGGACTGTAGTATTATCCAGTACTGATATGATCTCTCCTCCTCTCCTCTGGACTGTATGTATTATCCAGTACTGATATGACCTCTCCTCCTCTCCTCTGGACTGTATGTATTATCCAGTACTGATATGACCTCTCCTCCTCTCCTCTGGAGTGTATGTATTATCCAGTACTGATATGACCTCTCCTCCTCTCCTCTGGACTGTATGTATTATCCAGTACTGATATGATCTCTCCTCCTCTCCTCAGGACTGTATGTATTATCCAGTACTGATATGACCTCTCCTCTGGAGTGTATGTTTTATCCAGTACTGATATGACCTCTCCTCCTCTCCTCTGGACTGTATGTATTATCCAGTACTGATATGGCCTCTCCTCCTCTCCTCCTCTGGACTGTATGTATTATCCAGTACTGATATGACCTATCCTCCTCTCCTCTGGACTGTATGTATTATCCAGTACTGATATGGCCTCTCCTCCTCTCCTCTGGACTGTATGTATTATCCAGTACTGATATGACCTCTCCTCTCCTCCTCTGGACTGTATGTATTATCCAGTACTGATATGACCTATCCTCCTCTCCTCTGGACTGTATGTATTATCCAGTACTGATATGATCTCTCCTCCTCTCCTCTGGACTGTATGTATTATCCAGTACTGATATGATCTCCCCTCTTCTCCTCTGGACTGTATGTATTATCCAGTACTGATATGACCTCTCCTCTGGACTGTATGTATTATCCAGTACTGATATGACCTCTCCTCCTTTCCTCTGGACTGTATGTATTATCCAGTACTGATATGATCTCTCCTCTGGACTCTATGTATTATCCAGTACTGATATGGCCTCTCCTCTGGACTGTATGTATTATCCAGTACTGATATGACCTCTCCTCTGGACTCTATGTATTATCCAGTACTGATATGACCTCTCCTCTGGACTCTATGTATTATCCAGTACTGATATGGCCTCTCCTCTGGACTGTATGTATTATCCAGTACTGATATGACCTCTCCTCTGGACTGTATGTATTATCCAGTACTGATATGACCTCTCCTCTCCTCTGGACTGTATGTATTATCCAGTACTGATATGGCCTCTCCTCCTCTGGACTGTATGTATTATCCAGTACTGATATGACCTCTCCTTTCCTCTGGACTGTATGTATTATCCAGTACTGATATGACCTCTCCTCTGGACTCTATGTATTATCCAGTACTGATATGGCCTCTCCTCTGGACTGTATGTATTATCCAGTACTGATATGACCTCTCCTCCTTTCCTCTGGACTGTATGTATTATCCAGTACTGATATGACCTCTCCTCCTTTCCTCTGGACTGTATGTATTATCCAGTACTGATATGACCTCTCCTCCTCTGGACTGTATGTATTATCCAGTACTGATATGACCTCTCCTCTGGACTCTATGTATTATCCAGTACTGATATGATCTCTCCTCTGGACTGTATGTATTATCCAGTACTGATATGACCTCTCCTCTGGACTCTATGTATTATCCAGTACTGATATGGCCTCTCCTCCTCTGGACTGTATGTATTATCCAGTACTGATATGACCTCTCCTCTGGACTGTATGTATTATCCAGTACTGATATGGCCTCTCCTCCTCTGGACTGTATGTATTATCCAGTACTGATATGGCCTCTCCTCTGGACTGTATGTATTATCCAGTACTGATATGGCCTCTCCTCTGGACTGTATGTATTATCCAGTACTGATATGACCTCTCCTCCTCTCCTCTGGACTGTATGTATTATCCAGTACTGATATGGCCTCTCCTCTGGACTGTATGTATTATCCAGTACTGATATGACCTCTCCTCCTTTCCTCTGGACTGTATGTATTATTCAGTACTGATATGACCTCTCCTCTGGACTCTATGTATTATCCAGTACTGACATGACCTCTCCTCTGGACTCTATGTATTATCCAGTACTGATATGGCCTCTCCTCCTCTGGACTCTATGTATTATCCAGTACTGATATGGCCTCTCCTCCTCTGGACTGTATGTATTATCCAGTACTGATATGGCCTCTCCTCTGGACTGTATGTATTATCCAGTACTGATATGGCCTCTCCTCTGGACTGTATGTATTATCCAGTACTGATATGGCCTCTCCTCCTCTGGACTGTATGTATTATCCAGTACTGATATGACCTCTCCTCTGGACTGTATGTATTATCCAGTACTGATATGGCGACTCCTCTGGACTGTATGTATTATCCAGTACTGATATGACCTCTCCTCTGGACTGTATGTATTATCCAGCACTGATATGGCCTCTCCTCCTCTGGACTGTATGTATTATCCAGTACTGATATGGCCTCTCCTCTGGACTGTATGTATTATCCAGTACTGATATGACCTCTCCTCCTCTGGACTGTATGTATTATCCAGTACTGATATGACCTCTCCTCTGGACTGTATGTATTATCCAGTACTGATATGGCCTCTCCTCTGGACTGTATGTATTATCCAGTACTGATATGACCTCTCCTCTGGACTGTATGTATTATCCAGTACTGATATGACCTCTCCTCTGGACTGTATGTATTATCCAGTACTGATATGACCTCTCCTCTGGACTGTATGTATTATCCAGTACTGATATGGCCTCTCCTCCTCTCCTCTGGACTGTATGTATTATCCAGTACTGATATGGCCTCTCCTCTTCTGGACTGTATGTATTATCCAGTACTGATATGACCTCTCCTCTGGACTGTATGTATTATCCAGTACTGATATGACCTCTCCTCCTTTCCTCTGGACTGTATGTATTATTCAGTACTGATATGACCTCTCCTCTGGACTCTATGTATTATCCAGTACTGACATGACCTCAACTCTGGACTGTATGTATTATCCAGTACTGATATGACCTCTCCTCTGGACTGTATGTATTATCCAGTACTGATATGGCCTCTCCTCTGGACTCTATGTATTATCCAGTACTGATATGACCTCTCCTCTGGACTGTATGTATTATCCAGTACTGATATGGCCTCTCCTCCTCTGGACTGTATGTATTATCCAGTACTGATATGGCCTCTCCTCTGGACTGTATGTATTATCCAGAACTGATATGGCCTCTCCTCCTCTGGACTGTATGTATTATCCAGTACTGATATGGCCTCTCCTCTGGACTGTATGTATTATCCAGTACTGATATGGCCTCTCCTCTGGACTGTATGTATTATCCAGTACTGATATGACCTCTCCTCCTCTCCTCTGGACTGTATGTATTATCCAGTACTGATATGGCCTCTCCTCTGGACTGTATGTATTATCCAGTACTGATATGACCTCTCCTCCTTTCCTCTGGACTGTATGTATTATCCAGTACTGATATGGCCTCTCCTCTGGACTGTATGTATTATCCAGTACTGATATGACCTCTCCTCCTCTCCTCTGGACTGTATGTATTATCCAGTACTGATATGGCCTCTCCTCTGGACTGTATGTATTATCCAGTACTGATATGGCCTCTCCTCTGGACTGTATGTATTATCCAGTACTGATATGGCCTCTCCTCCTCTGGACTGTATGTATTATCCTGTACTGATATGACCTCTCCTCTGGACTGTATGTATTATCCAGTACTGATATGGCGACTCCTCTGGACTGTATGTATTATCCAGTACTGATATGACCTCTCCTCTGGACTGTATGTATTATCCAGTACTGATATGGCCTCTCCTCCTCTGGACTGTATGTATTATCCAGTACTGATATGGCCTCTCCTCTGGACTGTATGTATTATCCAGTACTGATATGACCTCTCCTCCTCTGGACTGTATGTATTATCCAGTACTGATATGGCCTCTCCTCTGGACTGTATGTATTATCCAGTACTGATATGACCTCTCCTCCTCTGGACTGTATGTATTATCCAGTACTGATATGACCTCTCCTCTGGACTGTATGTATTATCCAGTACTGATATGACCTCTCCTCTGGACTGTATGTATTATCCAGTACTGATATGGCCTCTCCTCCTCTCCTCTGGACTGTATGTATTATCCAGTACTGATATGGCCTCTCCTCCTCTGGACTGTATGTATTATCCAGTACTGATATGACCTCTCCTCTGGACTGTATGTATTATCCAGTACTGATATGGCCTCTCCTCCTCTGGACTGTATGTATTATCTAGTACTGATATGACCTCTCCTCCTTTCCTCTGGACTGTATGTATTATTCAGTACTGATATGACCTCTCCTCTGGACTCTATGTATTATCCAGTACTGACATGACCTCAACTCTGGACTGTATGTATTATCCAGTACTGATATGGCCTCTCCTCTTCTGGACTGTATGTATTATCCAGTACTGATATGACCTCTCCTCTGGACTGTATGTATTATCCAGTACTGATATGGCCTCTCCTCCTCTGGACTGTATGTATTATCCAGTACTGATATGGCCTCTCCTCTGGACTGTATGTATTATCCAGAACTGATATGGCCTCTCCTCCTCTGGACTGTATGTATTATCCAGTACTGATATGGCCTCTCCTCTGGACTGTATGTATTATCCAGTACTGATATGGCCTCTCCTCTGGACTGTATGTATTATCCAGTACTGATATGACCTCTCCTCCTCTCCTCTGGACTGTATGTATTATCCAGTACTGATATGGCCTCTCCTCTGGACTGTATGTATTATCCAGTACTGATATGACCTCTCCTCCTTTCCTCTGGACTGTATGTATTATTCAGTACTGATATGACCTCTCCTCTGGACTCTATGTATTATCCAGTACTGACATGACCTCTCCTCTGGACTCTATGTATTATCCAGTACTGATATGGCCTCTCCTCCTCTGGACTGTATGTATTATCCAGTACTGATATGGCCTCTCCTCTGGACTGTATGTATTATCCAGTACTGATATGGCCTCTCCTCTGGACTGTATGTATTATCCAGTACTGATATGGCCTCTCCTCCTCTGGACTGTATGTATTATCCAGTACTGATATGACCTCTCCTCTGGACTGTATGTATTATCCAGTACTGATATGGCGACTCCTCTGGACTGTATGTATTATCCAGTACTGATATGACCTCTCCTCTGGACTGTATGTATTATCCAGTACTGATATGGCCTCTCCTCCTCTGGACTGTATGTATTATCCAGTACTGATATGGCCTCTCCTCTGGACTGTATGTATTATCCAGTACTGATATGACCTCTCCTCCTCTGGACTGTATGTATTATCCAGTACTGATATGACCTCTCCTCTGGACTGTATGTATTATCCAGTACTGATATGGCCTCTCCTCTGGACTGTATGTATTATCCAGTACTGATATGACCTCTCCTCTGGACTGTATGTATTATCCAGTACTGATATGACCTCTCCTCTGGACTGTATGTATTATCCAGTACTGATATGGCCTCTCCTCCTCTCCTCTGGACTGTATGTATTATCCAGTACTGATATGGCCTCTCCTCCTCTGGACTGTATGTATTATCCAGTACTGATATGACCTCTCCTCTGGACTGTATGTATTATCCAGTACTGATATGGCCTCTCCTCCTCTGGACTGTATGTATTATCTAGTACTGATATGACCTCTCCTCCTTTCCTCTGGACTGTATGTATTATTCAGTACTGATATGACCTCTCCTCTGGACTCTATGTATTATCCAGTACTGACATGACCTCAACTCTGGACTGTATGTATTATCCAGTACTGATATGGCCTCTCCTCTTCTTGACTGTATGTATTATCCAGTACTGATATGACCTCTCCTCTGGACTGTATGTATTATCCAGTACTGATATGACCTCTCCTCTGGACTGTATGTATTATCCAGTACTGATATGGCCTCTCCTCTGGACTGTATGTATTATCCAGTACTGATATGACCTCTCCTCTGGACTGTATGTATTATCCAGTACTGATATGGCCTCTCCTCTGGACTGTATGTATTATCCAGTACTGATATGACCTCTCCTCTGGACTGTATGTATTATCCAGTACTGATATGACCTCTCCTCTGGACTGTATGTATTATCCAGTACTATTATGGCCTCTCCTCCTCTCCTCTGGACTGTATGTATTATCCAGTACTGATATGACCTCTCCTCCTCTCCTCTGGACTGTATGTATTATCCAGTACTGATATGATCTCTCCTCCTCTCCTCTGGACTGTATGTATTATCCAGTACTGATATGACCTCTCCTCCTCTCCTCCTCTGGACTGTATGTATTATCCAGTACTGATATGACCTCTCCTTTCCTCCTCTGGACTGTATGTATTATCCAGTACTGATATGAACTCTCCACTGGACTGTATGTATTATCCAGTACTGATATGACCTCTCCTCCTCTCCTCTGGACTGTATGTATTATCCAGTACTGATATGGCCTCTCCTCTGGACTGTATGTATTATCCAGTACTGATATGACCTCTCCTCCTCTGGACTGTATGTATTATCCAGTACTGATATGACCTCTCCTCTGGACTGTATGTATTATCCAGTACTGATATGGCCTCTCCTCTGGACTGTATGTATTATCCAGTACTGATATGGTCTCTCCTCTGGACTGTATGTATTATCCAGTACTGATATGACCTCTCCTCTGGACTGTATGTATTATCCAGTACTGATATGACCTCTCCTATGTACTGTATGTATTATCCAGTACTGATATGACCTCTCCTCTGGACTGTATGTATTATCCAGTACTGATATGGCCTCTCCTCCTCTCCTCTGGACTGTATGTATTATCCAGTACTGATATGGCCTCTCCTCCTCTGGACTGTATGTATTATCCAGTACTGATATGACCTCTCCTCTGGACTGTATGTATTATCCAGTACTGATATGGCGACTCCTCTGGACTGTATGTATTATCCAGTACTGATATGACCTCTCCTCTGGACTGTATGTATTATCCAGTACTGATATGGCCTCTCCTCCTCTGGACTGTATGTATTATCCAGTACTGATATGGCCTCTCCTCTGGACTGTATGTATTATCCAGTACTGATATGAGCTCTCCTCCTCTGGACTGTATGTATTATCCAGTACTGATATGACCTCTCCTCTGGACTGTATGTATTATCCAGTACTGATATGGCCTCTCCTCTGGACTGTATGTATTATCCAGTACTGATATGACCTCTCCTCTGGACTGTATGTATTATCCAGTACTGATATGACCTCTCCTCTGGACTGTATGTATTATCCAGTACTGATATGACCTCTCCTCTGGACTGTATGTATTATCCAGTACTGATATGGCCTCTCCTCCTCTCCTCTGGACTGTATGTATTATCCAGTACTGATATGGCCTCTCCTCCTCTGGACTGTATGTATTATCCAGTACTGATATGACCTCTCCTCTGGACTGTATGTATTATCCAGTACTGATATGGCCTCTCCTCCTCTGGACTGTATGTATTATCTAGTACTGATATGACCTCTCCTCCTTTCCTCTGGACTGTATGTATTATTCAGTACTGATATGACCTCTCCTCTGGACTCTATGTATTATCCAGTACTGACATGACCTCAACTCTGGACTGTATGTATTATCCAGTACTGATATGGCCTCTCCTCTTCTTGACTGTATGTATTATCCAGTACTGATATGACCTCTCCTCTGGACTGTATGTATTATCCAGTACTGATATGACCTCTCCTCTGGACTGTATGTATTATCCAGTACTGATATGGCCTCTCCTCTGGACTGTATGTATTATCCAGTACTGATATGACCTCTCCTCTGGACTGTATGTATTATCCAGTACTGATATGGCCTCTCCTCTGGACTGTATGTATTATCCAGTACTGATATGACCTCTCCTCTGGACTGTATGTATTATCCAGTACTGATATGACCTCTCCTCTGGACTGTATGTATTATCCAGTACTATTATGGCCTCTCCTCCTCTCCTCTCCTCTGGACTGTATGTATTATCCAGTACTGATATGACCTCTCCTCCTCTCCTCTGGACTGTATGTATTATCCAGTACTGATATGACCTCTCCTTTCCTCCTCTGGACTGTATGTATTATCCAGTACTGATATGAACTCTCCACTGGACTGTATGTATTATCCAGTACTGATATGACCTCTCCTCCTCTCCTCTGGACTGTATGTATTATCCAGTACTGATATGGCCTCTCCTCTGGACTGTATGTATTATCCAGTACTGATATGACCTCTCCTCTTCTCCTCTGGACTGTATGTATTATCCAGTACTGATATGGCCTCTCCTCTGGACTGTATGTATTATCCAGTACTGATATGACCTCTCCTCTCCTCCTCTGGACTGTATGTATTATCCAGTACTGATATGACCTCTCCTCCTCTCCTCTAGAGTGTATGTATTATCCAGTACTGATATGACCTCTCCTCCTCTCCTCTGGACTGTATGTATTATCCAGTACTGATATGATCTCTCCTCCTCTCCTCTGGACTGTATGTATTATCCAGTACTGATATGACCTCTCCTCCTCTCCTCTGGACTGTATGTATTATCCAGTACTGATATGACCTCTCCTCCTCTCCTCTGGACTGTATGTATTATCCAGTACTGATATGACCTCTCCTCCTCTCCTCTGGACTGTATGTATTATCCAGTACTGATATGGCCTCTCCTCCTCTGGACTGTATGTATTATCTAGTACTGATATGACCTCTCCTCCTTTCCTCTGGACTGTATGTATTATTCAGTACTGATATGACCTCTCCTCTGGACTCTATGTATTATCCAGTACTGACATGACCTCAACTCTGGACTGTATGTATTATCCAGTACTGATATGGCCTCTCCTCCTCTGGACTGTATGTATTATCTAGTACTGATATGACCTCTCCTCCTTTCCTCTGGACTGTATGTATTATCCAGTACTGATATGACCTCTCCTCTGGACTGTATGTATTATCCAGTACTGATATGACCTCTCCTCTGGACTGTATGTATTATCCAGTACTGATATGGCCTCTCCTCTGGACTCTATGTATTATCCAGTACTGATATGACCTCTCCTCTGGACTGTATGTATTATCCAGTACTGATATGGCCTCTCCTCTGGACTGTATGTATTATCCAGTACTGATATGACCTCTCCTCTGGACTGTATGTATTATCCAGTACTGATATGACCTCTCCTCTGGACTGTATGTATTATCCAGTACTGATATGGCCTCTCCTCCTCTCCTCTGGACTGTATGTATTATCCAGTACTGATATGACCTCTCCTCCTCTCCTCTGGACTGTATGTATTATCCAGTACTGATATGACCTCTCCTTTCCTCCTCTGGACTGTATGTATTATCCAGTACTGATATGAACTCTCCACTGGACTGTATGTATTATCCAGTACTGATATGACCTCTCCTCCTCTCCTCTGGACTGTATGTATTATCCAGTACTGATATGGCCTCTCCTCTGGACTGTATGTATTATCCAGTACTGATATGACCTCTCCTCTTCTCCTCTGGACTGTATGTATTATCCAGTACTGATATGGCCTCTCCTCTGGACTGTATGTATTATCCAGTACTGATATGACCTCTCCTCTCCTCCTCTGGACTGTATGTATTATCCAGTACTGATATGACCTCTCCTCCTCTCCTCTGGACTGTATGTATTATCCATTACTGATATGTCCTCTCCTCCTCTCCTCTAGAGTGTATGTATTATCCAGTACTGATATGACCTCTCCTCCTCTCCTCTGGACTGTATGTATTATCCAGTACTGATATGATCTCTCCTCCTCTCCTCTGGACTGTATGTATTATCCAGTACTGATATGACCTCTCCTCCTCTCTTTTGGACTGTATGTATTATCCAGTACTGATATGACCTCTCCTCCTCTCCTCTGGACTGTATGTATTATCCAGTACTGATATGACCTCTCCTCCTCTCCTCTGGACTCTATGTATTATCCAGTACTGATATGACCTCTCCTCTGGACTGTATGTATTATCCAGTACTGATATGACCTCTCCTCTCCTCCTCTGAACTGTATGTATTATCCAGTACTGATATGACCTCTCCTCCTCTCCTCTGGACTGTATGTATTATCCAGTACTGATATGACCTCGCCTCCTCTCCTCTGGACTGTATGTATTATCCAGTACTGATATGGCCTCTCATCCTCTCCTCCTCTGGACTGTATGTATTATCCAGTACTGATATGACCTCTCCTCCTCTCCTCTGGACTGTATGTATTATCCAGTACTGATATGACCTCTCCTCTGGACTGTATGTATTATCCAGTACTGATATGACCTCTCCTCCTCTCCTCCTCTCCTCTGGACTGTATGTATTATCCAGTACTGATATTGCCTCTCCTCTGGACTGGATGTATTATCCAGTACTGATATGACCTCTCCTCCTCTCCTCTGGACTGTATGTATTATCCAGTACTGATATGACCTCTCCTCTGGACTGTATGTATTATCCAGTACTGATATGACCTCTCCTCCTCTCCTCCTCTCCTCTGGACTGTATGTATTATCCAGTACTGATATGGCCTCTCCTCTGGACTGTATGTATTATCCAGTACTGATATGACCTCTCCTCCTCTCCTCTGGACTGTAGTATTATCCAGTACTGATATGATCTCTCCTCCTCTCCTCTGGACTGTATGTATTATCCAGTACTGATATGACCTCTCCTCTTCTCCTCTGGACTGTATGTATTATCCAGTACTGATATGACCTCTCCTCCTCTCCTCTGGACTGTATGTATTATCCAGTACTGATATGACCTCTCCTCTCCTCCTCTGGACTGTATGTATTATCCAGTACTGATATGACCTCTCCTCCTCTCCTCTGGAGTGTATGTATTATGCAGTACTGATATGACCTCTCCTCCTCTCCTCTGGACTGTATGTATTATCCAGTACTGATATGATCTCTCCTCCTCTCCTCTGGACTGTATGTATTATCCAGTACTGATATGACCTCTCCTCCTCTCCTCTGGAGTGTATGTTTTATCCAGTACTGATATGACCTCTCCTCCTCTCCTCTGGACTGTATGTATTATCCAGTACTGATATGACCTCTCCTCTCCTCCTCTGGACTGTATGTATTATCCAGTACTGATATGACCTCTCCTCCTCTCCTCTGGACTGTATGTATTATCCAGTACTGATATGGCCTCTCCTCTCCTCCTCTGGACTGTATGTATTATCCAGTACTGATATGACCTCTCCTCCTCTCCTCTGGACTGTATGTATTATCCAGTACTGATATGACCTCTCCTCTCCTCCTCTGGACTGTATGTATTATCCAGTACTGATATGACCTCTCCTCTGGACTGTATGTATTATCCAGTACTGATATGACCTCTCCTCCTTTCCTCTGGACTGTATGTATTATCCAGTACTGATATGATCTCTCCTCTGGACTCTATGTATTATCCAGTACTGATATGGCCTCTCCTCTGGACTGTATGTATTATCCAGTACTGATATGACCTCTCCTCTGGACTCTATGTATTATCCAGTACTGATATGGCCTCTCCTCTGGACTGTATGTATTATCCAGTACTGATATGGCCTCTCCTCTGGACTGTATGTATTATCCAGTACTGATATGACCTCTCCTCTCCTCTGGACTGTATGTATTATCCAGTACTGATATGGCCTCTCCTCCTCTGGACTGTATGTATTATCCAGTACTGATATGACCTCTCCTTTCCTCTGGACTGTATGTATTATCCAGTACTGATATGACCTCTCCTCTGAACTCTATGTATTATCCAGTACTGATATGGCCTCTCCTCTGGACTGTATGTATTATCCAGTACTGATATGACCTCTCCTCCTTTCCTCTGGACTGTATGTATTATCCAGTACTGATATGGCCTCTCCTCTGGACTGTATGTGTTATCCAGTACTGATATGACCTCTCCTCCTTTCCTCTGGACTGTATGTATTATCCAGTACTGATATGGCCTCTCCTCTGGACTGTATGTATTATCCAGTACTGATATGACCTCTCCTCTGGACTGTATGTGTTATCCAGTACTGATATGGCCTCTCCTCCTCTGGACTGTATGTATTATCCAGTACTGATATGGCCTCTCCTAGGGACTCTATGTATTATCCAGTACTGATATGGCCTCTCCTCCTCTGGACTGTATGTATTATCCAGTACTGATATGACCTCTCCTCCTCTCCTCTGGACTGTATGTATTATCCAGTACTGATATGACCTCTCCTCCTCTCCTCTGGACTGTATGTATTATCCAGTACTGATATGGCCTCTCCTCTGGACTGTATGTATTATCCAGTACTGATATGGCCTCTCCTCCTCTGGACTGTATGTATTATCCAGTACTGATATGGCCTCTCCTCCTCTGGACTGTATGTATTATCCAGTACTGATATGACCTCTCCTCTGGACTGTATGTATTATCCAGTACTGATATGGCCTCTCCTCTGGACTGTATGTATTATCCAGTACTGATATGACCTCTCCTCCTTTCCTCTGGACTGTATGTATTATCCAGTACTGATATGGCCTCTCCTCCTCTGGACTGTATGTATTATCCAGTACTGATATGGCCTCTCCTCCTCTGGACTGTATGTATTATCCAGTACTGATATGACCTCTCCTCTGGACTCTATGTATTATCCAGTACTGACATGACCTCTCCTCTGGACTCTATGTATTATCCAGTACTGATATGGCCTCTCCTCCTCTGGACTGTATGTATTATCCAGTACTGATATGGCCTCTCCTCTGGACTGTATGTATTATTCAGTACTGATATGGCCTCTCCTCCTCTGGACTGTATGTATTATCCAGTACTGATATGACCTCTCCTCTGGACTGTATGTATTATCCAGTACTGATATGACCTCTCCTCTGGACTGTATGTATTATCCAGTACTGATATGGCCTCTCCTCCTCTGGACTGTATGTATTATCCAGTACTGATATGACCTCTTCTCCTCTGGACTGTATGTATTATCCAGTACTGATATGACCTCTCCTCCTCTCCTCTGGACTGTATGTATTATCCAGTACTGATATGGCCTCTCCTCCTCTCCTCTGGACTGTATGTATTATCCAGTACTGATATGGCCTCTCCTCCTCTGGACTGTATGTAATATCCAGTACTGATATGACCTCTCCTCTGGACTGTATGTATTATCCAGTACTGATATGGCGACTCCTCTGGACTGTATGTATTATCCAGTACTGATATGACCTCTCCTCTGGACTGTATGTATTATCCAGTACTGATATGGCCTCTCCTCCTCTGGACTGTATGTATTATCCAGTACTGATATGGCCTCTCCTCTGGACTGTATGTATTATCCAGTACTGATATGGCCTCTCCTCCTCTGGACTGTATGTATTATCCAGTACTGATATGACCTCTCCTCTGGACTGTATGTATTATCCAGTACTGACATGACCTCTCCTCTGGACTGTATGTATTATCCAGTACTGATATGGCCTCTCCTCTGGACTGTATGTATTATCCAGTACTGTTATGGCGACTCCTCTGGACTGTATGTATTATCCAGTACTGATATGACCTCTCCTCTGGACTGTATGTATTATCCAGTACTGATATGGCCTCTCCTCCTCTGGACTGTATGTATTATCCAGTACTGATATGGCCTCTCCTCTGGACTGTATGTATTATCCAGTACTGATATGGCCTCTCCTCCTCTGGACTGTATGTATTATCCAGTACTGATATGACCTCTCCTCTGGACTATATGTATTATCCAGTACTGATATGACCTCTCCTCCTCTCCTCTGGACTGTATGTATTATCCAGTACTGATATGGCCTCTCCTCCTCTCCTCTGGACTGTATGTATTATCCAGTACTGATATGGCCTCTCCTCTGGACTATATGTATTATCCAGTACTGATATGACCTCTCCTCCTCTCCTCTGGACTGTATGTATTATCCAGTACTGATATGGCCTCTCCTCTGGACTGTATGTATTATCCAGTACTGATATGACCTCTCCTCCTTTCCTCTGGACTGTATGTATTATTCAGTACTGATATGGCCTCTCCTCTCCTCCTCTGGACTGTATGTATTATCCAGTACTGATATGACCTCTCCTCCTCTCTTCTGGACTGTATGTATTATCCAGTACTGATATGACCTCTCCTCTCCTCCTCTGGACTGTATGTATTATCCAGTACTGATATGACCTCTCCTCTGGACTGTATGTATTATCCAGTACTGATATGACCTCTCCTCCTTTCCTCTGGACTGTATGTATTATCCAGTACTGATATGATCTCTCCTCTGGACTCTATGTATTATCCAGTACTGATATGGCCTCTCCTCTGGACTGTATGTATTATCCAGTACTGATATGACCTCTCCTCCTCTCCTCTGGACTGTATGTATTATCCAGTACTGATATGACCTCTCCTCTGGACTGTATGTATTATCCAGTACTGATATGACCTCTCCTCTCCTCTGGACTGTATGTATTATCCAGTACTGTTCTGGCCTCTCCTCCTCTATACTGTATGTATTATCCAGTACTGATATGACCTCTCCTTTCCTCTGGACTGTATGTATTATCCAGTACTGATATGACCTCTCCTCCTTTCCTCTGGACTGTATGTATTATCCAGTACTGATATGGCCTCTCCTCTGGACTGTATGTATTATCCAGTACTGATATGACCTCTCCTCCTTTCCTCTGGACTGTATGTATTATCCAGTACTGATATGGCCTCTCCTCTGGACTGTATGTGTTATCCATTACTGATATGACCTCTCCTCCTTTCCTCTGGACTGTATGTATTATCCAGTACTGATATGGCCTCTCCTCTGGACTGTATGTATTATCCAGTACTGATATGACCTCTCCTCTGAACTCTATGTATTATCCAGTACTGATATGGCCTCTCCTCTGGACTGTATGTATTATCCAGTACTGATATGACCTCTCCTCCTTTCCTCTGGACTGTATGTATTATCCAGTACTGATATGGCCTCTCCTCTGGACTGTATGTGTTATCCAGTACTGATATGACCTCTCCTCCTTTCCTCTGGACTGTATGTATTATCCAGTACTGATATGGCCTCTCCTCTGGACTGTATGTATTATCCAGTACTGATATGACCTCTCCTCTGGACTGTATGTATTATCCAGTACTGATATGGCCTCTCCTCCTCTGGACTGTATGTATTATCCAGTACTGATATGGCCTCTCCTCTGGACTCTATGTATTATCCAGTACTGATATGGCCTCTCCTCCTCTGGACTGTATGTATTATCCAGTACTGATATGACCTCTCCTCCTCTCCTCTGGACTGTATGTATTATCCAGTACTGATATGACCTCTCCTCCTCTCCTCTGGACTGTATGTATTATCCAGTACTGATATGGCCTCTCCTCTGGACTGTATGTATTATCCAGTACTGATATGGCCTCTCCTCCTCTGGACTGTATGTATTATCCAGTACTGATATGGCCTCTCCTCCTCTGGACTGTATGTATTATCCAGTACTGATATGACCTCTCCTCTGGACTGTATGTATTATCCAGTACTGATATGGCCTCTCCTCTGGACTGTATGTATTATCCAGTACTGATATGACCTCTCCTCCTTTCCTCTGGACTGTATGTATTATTCAGTACTGATATGACCTCTCCTCTGGACTCTATGTATTATCCAGTACTGACATGACCTCTCCTCTGGACTCTATGTATTATCCAGTACTGATATGGCCTCTCCTCCTCTGGACTGTATGTATTATCCAGTACTGATATGGCCTCTCCTCTGGACTGTATGTATTATTCAGTACTGATATGGCCTCTCCTCCTCTGGACTGTATGTATTATCCAGTACTGATATGACCTCTCCTCTGGACTGTATGTATTATCCAGTACTGATATGACCTCTCCTCTGGACTGTATGTATTATCCAGTACTGATATGGCCTCTCCTCCTCTGGACTGTATGTATTATCCAGTACTGATATGACCTCTCCTCTTCTCCTCTGGACTGTATGTATTATCCAGTACTGATATGACCTCTCCTCCTCTCCTCTGGACTGTATGTATTATCCAGTACTGATATGGCCTCTCCTCCTCTCCTCTGGACTGTATGTATTATCCAGTACTGATATGGCCTCTCCTCCTCTGGACTGTATGTAATATCCAGTACTGATATGACCTCTCCTCTGGACTGTATGTATTATCCAGTACTGATATGGCCTCTCCTCTGGACTCTATGTATTATCCAGTACTGATATGGCCTCTCCTCCTCTGGACTGTATGTATTATCCAGTACTGATATGACCTCTCCTCTGGACTGTATGTATTATCCAGTACTGATATGACCTCTCCTCCTCTCCTCTGGACTGTATGTATTATCCAGTACTGATATGACCTCTCCTCCTTTCCTCTGGACTGTATGTATTATTCAGTACTGATATGGCCTCTCCTCTCCTCCTCTGGACTGTATGTATTATCCAGTACTGATATGACCTCTCCTCCTCTCTTCTGGACTGTATGTATTATCCAGTACTGATATGACCTCTCCTCTCCTCCTCTGGACTGTATGTATTATCCAGTACTGATATGACCTCTCCTCTGGACCTTATGTATTATCCAGTACTGATATGACCTCTCCTCCTTTCCTCTGGACTGTATGTATTATCCAGTACTGATATGATCTCTCCTCTGGACTCTATGTATTATCCAGTACTGATATGGCCTCTCCTCTGGACTGTATGTATTATCCAGTACTGATATGACCTCTCCTCCTCTCCTCTGGACTGTATGTATTATCCAGTACTGATATGACCTCTCCTCTGGACTGTATGTATTATCCAGTACTGATATGACCTCTCCTCTCCTCTGGACTGTATGTATTATCCAGTACTGATATGGCCTCTCCTCCTCTGGACTGTATGTATTATCCAGTACTGATATGACCTCTCCTTTCCTCTGGACTGTATGTATTATCCAGTACTGATATGACCTCTCCTCTGAACTCTATGTATTATCCAGTACTGATATGGCCTCTCCTCTGGACTGTATGTATTATCCAGTACTGATATGACCTCTCCTCCTTTCCTCTGGACTGTATGTATTATCCAGTACTGATATGGCCTCTCCTCTGGACTGTATGTGTTATCCAGTACTGATATGACCTCTCCTCCTTTCCTCTGGACTGTATGTATTATCCAGTACTGATATGGCCTCTCCTCTGGACTGTATGTATTATCCAGTACTGATATGACCTCTCCTCTGGACTGTATGTATTATCCAGTACTGATATGGCCTCTCCTCCTCTGGACTGTATGTATTATCCAGTACTGATATGGCCTCTCCTCTGGACTCTATGTATTATCCAGTACTGATATGGCCTCTCCTCCTCTGGACTGTATGTATTATCCAGTACTGATATGACCTCTCCTCCTCTCCTCTGGACTGTATGTATTATCCAGTACTGATATGACCTCTCCTCCTCTCCTCTGGACTGTATGTATTATCCAGTACTGATATGGCCTCTCCTCTGGACTGTATGTATTATCCAGTACTGATATGGCCTCTCCTCCTCTGGACTGTATGTATTATCCAGTACTGATATGGCCTCTCCTCCTCTGGACTGTATGTATTATCCAGTACTGATATGACCTCTCCTCTGGACTGTATGTATTATCCAGTACTGATATGGCCTCTCCTCTGGACTGTATGTATTATCCAGTACTGATATGACCTCTCCTCCTTTCCTCTGGACTGTATGTATTATCCAGTACTGATATGACCTCTCCTCTGGACTCTATGTATTATCCAGTACTGACATGACCTCTCCTCTGGACTCTATGTATTATCCAGTACTGATATGGCCTCTCCTCCTCTGGACTGTATGTATTATCCAGTACTGATATGGCCTCTCCTCTGGACTGTATGTATTATTCAGTACTGATATGGCCTCTCCTCCTCTGGACTGTATGTATTATCCAGTACTGATATGACCTCTCCTCTGGACTGTATGTATTATCCAGTACTGATATGACCTCTCCTCTGGACTGTATGTATTATCCAGTACTGATATGGCCTCTCCTCCTCTGGACTGTATGTATTATCCAGTACTGATATGACCTCTCCTCTCTCCTCTGGACTGTATGTATTATCCAGTACTGATATGACCTCTCCTCCTCTCCTCTGGACTGTATGTATTATCCAGTACTGATATGGCCTCTCCTCCTCTCCTCTGGACTGTATGTATTATCCAGTACTGATATGGCCTCTCCTCCTCTGGACTGTATGTAATATCCAGTACTGATATGACCTCTCCTCTGGACTGTATGTATTATCCAGTACTGATATGACCTCTCCTCTGGACTGTATGTATTATCCAGTACTGATATGGCCTCTCCTCCTCTGGACTGTATGTATTATCCAGTACTGATATGGCCTCTCCTCTGGACTGTATGTATTATCCAGTACTGATATGGCCTCTCCTCCTCTGGACTGTATGTATTATCCAGTACTGATATGGCCTCTCCTCTGGACTGTATGTATTATCCAGTACTGATATGGCCTCTCCTCCTCTGGACTGTATGTATTATCCAGTACTGATATGACCTCTCCTCTGGACTGTATGTATTATCCAGTACTGACATGACCTCTCCTCTGGACTGTATGTATTATCCAGTACTGATATGGCCTCTCCTCTGGACTGTATGTATTATCCAGTACTGTTATGGCGACTCCTCTGGACTGTATGTATTATCCAGTACTGATATGACCTCTCCTCTGGACTGTATGTATTATCCAGTACTGATATGGCCTCTCCTCCTCTGGACTGTATGTATTATCCAGTACTGATATGGCCTCTCCTCTGGACTGTATGTATTATCCAGTACTGATATGGCCTCTCCTCCTCTGGACTGTATGTATTATCCAGTACTGATATGACCTCTCCTCCTTTCCTCTGGACTGTATGTATTATCCAGTACTGATATGGCCTCTCCTCCTCTGGACTGTATGTATTATCCAGTACTGATATGACCTCTCCTCCTTTCCTCTGGACTGTATGTATTATTCAGTACTGATATGGCCTCTCCTCTCCTCCTCTGGACTGTATGTATTATCCAGTACTGATATGACCTCTCCTCCTCTCCTCTGGACTGTATGTATTATCCAGTACTGATATGACCTCTCCTCTCCTCCTCTGGACTGTATGTATTATCCAGTACTGATATGGCCTCTCCTCTGGACTGTATGTATTATCCAGTACTGATATGACCTCTCCTCCTTTCCTCTGGACTGTATGTATTATCCAGTACTGATATGATCTCTCCTCTGGACTCTATGTATTATCCAGTACTGATATGGCCTCTCCTCTGGACTGTATGTATTATCCAGTACTGATATGACCTCTCCTCCTCTCCTCTGGACTGTATGTATTATCCAGTACTGATATGACCTCTCCTCTGGACTGTATGTATTATCCAGTACTGATATGACCTCTCCTCTCCTCTGGACTGTATGTATTATCCAGTACTGATATGGCCTCTCCTCCTCTGGACTGTATGTATTATCCAGTACTGATATGACCTCTCCTTTCCTCTGGACTGTATGTATTATCCAGTACTGATATGACCTCTCCTCTGGACTCTATGTATTATCCAGTACTGATATGGCCTCTCCTCTGGACTGTATGTATTATCCAGTACTGATATGACCTCTCCTCCTTTCCTCTGGACTGTATGTATTATCCAGTACTGATATGGCCTCTCCTCTGGACTGTATGTGTTATCCAGTACTGATATGACCTCTCCTCCTTTCCTCTGGACTGTATGTATTATCCAGTACTGATATGGCCTCTCCTCTGGACTGTATGTATTATCCAGTACTGATATGACCTCTCCTCTGGACTGTATGTATTATCCAGTACTGATATGGCCTCTCCTCCTCTGGACTGTATGTATTATCCAGTACTGATATGGCCTCTCCTCTGGACTCTATGTATTATCCAGTACTGATATGGCCTCTCCTCCTCTGGACTGTATGTATTATCCAGTACTGATATGACCTCTCCTCCTCTCCTCTGGACTGTATGTATTATCCAGTACTGATATGACCTCTCCTCCTCTCCTCTGGACTGTATGTATTATCCAGTACTGATATGGCCTCTCCTCTGGACTGTATGTATTATCCAGTACTGATATGGCCTCTCCTCCTCTGGACTGTATGTATTATCCAGTACTGATATGGCCTCTCCTCCTCTGGACTGTATGTATTATCCAGTACTGATATGACCTCTCCTCTGGACTGTATGTATTATCCAGTACTCTCTCCTCTGGACTGTATGTATTATCCAGTACTGATATGGCCTCTCCTCCTCTGGACTGTATGTATTATCCAGTACTGATATGACCTCTCCTCCTCTGGACTGTATGTATTATCCAGTACTGATATGGCCTCTCCTCCTCTGGACTGTATGTATTATCCAGTACTGATATGGCCTCTCCTCCTCTGGACTGTATGTATTATCCAGTACTGATATGACCTCTCCTCTGGACTGTATGTATTATCCAGTACTGATATGGCCTCTCCTCTGGACTGTATGTATTATCCAGTACTGATATGACCTCTCCTCTGGACTGTATGTATTATCCAGTACTGATATGGCCTCTCCTCCTCTGGACTGTATGTATTATCCAGTACTGATATGACCTCTCCTCTGGACTGTATGTATTATCCAGTACTGATATGCCCTCTCCTCTGGACTGTATGTATTATCCAGTACTGATATGACCTCTCCTCCTCTGGACTGTATGTATTATCCAGTACTGATATGACCTCTCCTCTGGACTGTATGTATTATCCAGTACTGATATGGCCTCTCCTCCTCTGGACTGTATGTATTATCCAGTACTGATATGACCTCTCCTCTTCTCTCTGGACTGTATGTATTATCCAGTACTGATATGACCTCTCCTCCTCCTCTGGACTGTATGTATTATCCAGTACTGATATGGCCTCTCTCCTCTCCTCTGGACTGTATGTATTATCCAGTACTGATATGGCCCTCCTCCTCTGGACTGTATGTATTATCCAGTACTGATATGACCTCTCCTCCTCTGGACTGTATGTATTATCCAGTACTGATATGACCTCTCCTCTGGACTGTATGTATTATCCAGTACTGATATGGCCTCTCCTCCTCTGGACTGTATGTATTATCCAGTACTGATATGGCCTCTCCTCTGGACTGTATGTATTATCCAGTACTGATATGGCCTCTCCTCCTCTGGACTGTATGTATTATCCAGTACTGATATGACCTCTCCTCTGGACTGTATGTATTATCCAGTACTGATATGACCTCTCCTCTGGACTGTATGTATTATCCAGTACTGATATGGCCTCTCCTCCTCTGGACTGTATGTATTATCCAGTACTGATATGGCCTCTCCTCTGGACTGTATGTATTATCCAGTACTGATATGGCCTCTCCTCTGGACTGTATGTATTATCCAGTACTGATATGGCCTCTCCTCTCTGGACTGTATGTATTATCCAGTACTGATATGCCCTCTCCTCCTCCTCCTCTGGACTGTATGTATTATCCAGTACTGATATGGCCTCTCCTCCTCTGGACTGTATGTATTATCCAGTACTGATATGGCCTCTCCTCTGGACTGTATGTATTATCCAGTACTGATATGGCCTCTCCTCCTCTGGACTGTATGTATTATCCAGTACTGATATGACCTCTCCTCTGGACTGTATGTATTATCCAGTACTGACATGACCTCTCCTCTGGACTGTATGTATTATCCAGTACTGATATGGCCTCTCCTCTGGACTGTATGTATTATCCAGTACTGATATGACCTCTCCTCTGGACTGTATGTATTATCCAGTACTGATATGACCTCTCCTCTGGACTGTATGTATTATCCAGTACTGATATGGCCTCTCCTCCTCTGGACTGTATGTATTATCCAGTACTGATATGGCCTCTCCTCTGGACTGTATGTATTATCCAGTACTGATATGGCCTCTCCTCCTCTGGACTGTATGTATTATCCAGTACTGATATGACCTCTCCTCTGGACTGTATGTATTATCCAGTACTGACATGACCTCTCCTCTGGACTGTATGTATTATCCAGTACTGATATGACCTCTCCTCTGGACTCTATGTATTATCCAGTACTGATATGGCCTCTCCTCCTCTGGACTGTATGTATTATCCAGTACTGATATGACCTCTCCTCCTCTGGACTGTATGTATTATCCAGTACTGATATGACCTCTCTCCTCTGGACTGTATGTATTATCCAGTACTGATATGACCTCTCCTCCTCCTCTGGACTGTATGTATTATCCAGTACTGATATGGCCTCTCCTCCTCTGGACTGTATGTATTATCCAGTACTGATATGACCTCTCCTCCTTTCCTCTGGACTGTATGTATTATCCAGTACTGATATGGCCTCTCCTCCTCCTCTGGACTGTATGTATTATCCAGTACTGATATGACCTCTCCTCCTCTCCTCTGGACTGTATGTATTATCCAGTACTGATATGACCTCTCCTCCCTCCTCTGGACTGTATGTATTATCCAGTACTGATATGACCTCTCCTCTGGACTGTATGTATTATCCAGTACTGATATGACCTCTCCTCCTTTCCTCTGGACTGTATGTATTATCCAGTACTGATATGATCTCTCCTCTGGACTCTATGTATTATCCAGTACTGATATGGCCTCTCCTCTGGACTGTATGTATTATCCAGTACTGATATGACCTCTCCTCCTCTCCTCTGGACTGTATGTATTATCCAGTACTGATATGGCCTCTCCTCTGGACTCTATGTATTATCCAGTACTGATATGGCCTCTCCTCCTCTGGACTGTATGTATTATCCAGTACTGATATGACCTCTCCTCTCCTCTTGGACTGTATGTATTATCCAGTACTGATATGACCTCTCCTCCTTTCCTCTGGACTGTATGTATTATCCAGTACTGATATGGCCTCTCCTCTGGACTGTATGTATTATCCAGTACTGATATGACCTCTCCTCTGGACTGTATGTATTATCCAGTACTGATATGGCCTCTCCTCCTCTGGACTGTATGTATTATCCAGTACTGATATGGCCTCTCCTCTGGACTCTATGTATTATCCAGTACTGATATGGCCTCTCCTCCTCTGGACTGTATGTATTATCCAGTACTGATATGACCTCTCCTCCTCTCCTCTGGACTGTATGTATTATCCAGTACTGATATGACCTCTCCTCCTCTCCTCTGGACTGTATGTATTATCCAGTACTGATATGGCCTCTCCTCTGGACTGTATGTATTATCCAGTACTGATATGGCCTCTCCTCCTCTGGACTGTATGTATTATCCAGTACTGATATGGCCTCTCCTCCTCTGGACTGTATGTATTATCCAGTACTGATATGACCTCTCCTCTGGACTGTATGTATTATCCAGTACTGATATGGCCTCTCCTCTGGACTGTATGTATTATCCAGTACTGATATGACCTCTCCTCCTTTCCTCTGGACTGTATGTATTATCCAGTACTGATATGGCCTCTCCTCCTCTGGACTCTATGTATTATCCAGTACTGATATGACCTCTCCTCTGGACTCTATGTATTATCCAGTACTGACATGCCCTCTCCTCTGGACTCTATGTATTATCCAGTACTGATATGGCCTCTCCTCCTCTGGACTGTATGTATTATCCAGTACTGATATGGCCTCTCCTCTGGACTGTATGTATTATTCAGTACTGATATGGCCTCTCCTCCTCTGGACTGTATGTATTATCCAGTACTGATATGACCTCTCCTCTGGACTGTATGTATTATCCAGTACTGATATGGCCTCTCCTCCTCTGGACTGTATGTATTATCCAGTACTGATATGACCTCTCCTCTTCTCCTCTGGACTGTATGTATTATCCAGTACTGATATGACCTCTCCTCCTCTCCTCTGGACTGTATGTATTATCCAGTACTGATATGGCCTCTCCTCCTCTCCTCTGGACTGTATGTATTATCCAGTACTGATATGGCCTCTCCTCCTCTGGACTGTATGTAATATCCAGTACTGATATGACCTCTCCTCTGGACTGTATGTATTATCCAGTACTGATATGACCTCTCCTCTGGACTGTATGTATTATCCAGTACTGATATGGCCTCTCCTCCTCTGGACTGTATGTATTATCCAGTACTGATATGGCCTCTCCTCTGGACTGTATGTATTATCCAGTACTGATATGGCCTCTCCTCCTCTGGACTGTATGTATTATCCAGTACTGATATGACCTCTCCTCTGGACTGTATGTATTATCCAGTACTGACATGACCTCTCCTCTGGACTGTATGTATTATCCAGTACTGATATGGCCTCTCCTCCTCTGGACTGTATGTATTATCCAGTACTGATATGACCTCTCCTCTGGACTGTATGTATTATCCAGTACTGATATGGCCTCTCCTCTGGACTGTATGTATTATCCAGTACTGATATGACCTCTCCTCCTTTCCTCTGGACTGTATGTATTATCCAGTACTGATATGGCCTCTCCTCTCCTCCTCTGGACTGTATGTATTATCCAGTACTGATATGACCTCTCCTCCTCTCCTCTGGACTGTATGTATTATCCAGTACTGATATGACCTCTCCTCTCCTCCTCTGGACTGTATGTATTATCCAGTACTGATATGACCTCTCCTCTGGACTGTATGTATTATCCAGTACTGATATGACCTCTCCTCCTTTCCTCTGGACTGTATGTATTATCCAGTACTGATATGATCTCTCCTCTGGACTCTATGTATTATCCAGTACTGATATGGCCTCTCCTCTGGACTGTAT
Organism: Salmo salar; assembly: GCF_965601325.2. Classification (NCBI taxonomy): domain Eukaryota; kingdom Metazoa; phylum Chordata; class Actinopteri; order Salmoniformes; family Salmonidae; genus Salmo; species Salmo salar. Next base: position 29,345,018 of record NC_138310.1, on the reverse strand, counting down.
GTATTATCCAGTACTGATATGACCTCTCCTCTGGACTGTATGTATTATCCAGTACTGATATGGCCTCTCCTCCTCTGGACTGTATGTATTATCCAGTACTGATATGACCTCTCCTTTCCTCTGGACTGTATGTATTATCCAGTACTGATATGGCCTCTCCTCTGGACTGTATGTATTATCCAGTACTGATATGACCTCTCCTCCTTTCCTCTGGACTGTATGTATTATCCAGTACTGATATGGCCTCTCCTCTGGACTGTATGTGTTATCCAGTACTGATATGACCTCTCCTCCTTTCCTCTGGACTGTATGTATTATCCAGTACTGATATGGCCTCTCCTCTGGACTGTATGTATTATCCAGTACTGATATGACCTCTCCTCTGGACTGTATGTATTATCCAGTACTGATATGGCCTCTCCTCCTCTGGACTGTATGTATTATCCAGTACTGATATGGCCTCTCCTCTGGACTCTATGTATTATCCAGTACTGATATGGCCTCTCCTCCTCTGGACTGTATGTATTATCCAGTACTGATATGACCTCTCCTCTGGACTGTATGTATTATCCAGTACTGATATGACCTCTCCTCCTCTCCTCTGGACTGTATGTATTATCCAGTACTGATATGGCCTCTCCTCTGGACTGTATGTATTATCCAGTACTGATATGGCCTCTCCTCCTCTGGACTGTATGTATTATCCAGTACTGATATGGCCTCTCCTCCTCTGGACTGTATGTATTATCCAGTACTGATATGACCTCTCCTCTGGACTGTATGTATTATTCAGTACTGATATGGCCTCTCCTCCTCTGGACTGTATGTATTATCCAGTACTGATATGACCTCTCCTCTGGACTGTATGTATTATCCAGTACTGATATGACCTCTCCTCTGGACTGTATGTATTATCCAGTACTGATATGGCCTCTCCTCCTCTGGACTGTATGTATTATCCAGTACTGATATGACCTCTCCTCTTCTCCTCTGGACTGTATGTATTATCCAGTACTGATATGACCTCTCCTCCTCTCCTCTGGACTGTATGTATTATCCAGTACTGATATGGCCTCTCCTCCTCTCCTTTGGACTGTATGTATTATCCAGTACTGATATGGCCTCTCCTCCTCTGTACTGTATGTAATATCCAGTACTGATATGACCTCTCCTCTGGACTGTATGTATTATCCAGTACTGATATGGCGACTCCTCTGGACTGTATGTATTATCCAGTACTGATATGACCTCTCCTCTGGACTGTATGTATTATCCAGTACTGATATGGCCTCTCCTCCTCTGGACTGTATGTATTATCCAGTACTGATATGGCCTCTCCTCTGGACTGTATGTATTATCCAGTACTGATATGGCCTCTCCTCCTCTGGACTGTATGTATTATCCAGTACTGATATGACCTCTCCTCTGGACTGTATGTATTATCCAGTACTGATATGACCTCTCCTCTGGACTGTATGTATTATCCAGTACTGATATGGCCTCTCCTCTGGACTGTATGTATTATCCAGTACTGACATGACCTCTCCTCTGGACTGTATGTATTATCCAGTACTGATATGGCCTCTCCTCTGGACTGTATGTATTATCCAGTACTGTTATGGCGACTCCTCTGGACTGTATGTATTATCCAGTACTGATATGACCTCTCCTCCTCTCCTCTGGACTGTATGTATTATCCAGTACTGATATGGCCTCTCCTCTGGACTGTATGTATTATCCAGTACTGATATGGCCTCTCCTCCTCTGGACTGTATGTATTATCCAGTACTGATATGGCCTCTCCTCTGGACTGTATGTATTATCCAGTACTGATATGGCCTCTCCTCCTCTGGACTGTATGTATTATCCAGTACTGATATGACCTCTCCTCTGGACTGTATGTATTATCCAGTACTGACATGACCTCTCCTCTGGACTGTATGTATTATCCAGTACTGATATGGCCTCTCCTCTGGACTGTATGTATTATCCAGTACTGTTATGGCGACTCCTCTGGACTGTATGTATTATCCAGTACTGATATGACCTCTCCTCTGGACTGTATGTATTATCCAGTACTGATATGGCCTCTCCTCCTCTGGACTGTATGTATTATCCAGTACTGATATGGCCTCTCCTCTGGACTGTATGTATTATCCAGTACTGATATGGCCTCTCCTCCTCTGGACTGTATGTATTATCCAGTACTGATATGACCTCTCCTCTGGACTGTATGTATTATCCAGTACTGACATGACCTCTCCTCTGGACTGTATGTATTATCCAGTACTGATATGGCCTCTCCTCTGGACTCTATGTATTATCCAGTACTGATATGGCCTCTCCTCCTCTGGACTGTATGTATTATCCAGTACTGATATGACCTCTCCTCTGGACTGTATGTATTATCCAGTACTGATATGGCCTTTCCTCTGGACTGTATGTATTATCCAGTACTGATATGACCTCTCCTCCTTTCCTCTGGACTGTATGTATTATTCAGTACTGATATGGCCTCTCCTCTCCTCCTCTGGACTGTATGTATTATCCAGTACTGATATGACCTCTCCTCCTCTCCTCTGGACTGTATGTATTATCCAGTACTGATATGACCTCTCCTCTCCTCCTCTGGACTGTATGTATTATCCAGTACTGATATGACCTCTCCTCTGGACTGTATGTATTATCCAGTACTGATATGACCTCTCCTCCTTTCCTCTGGACTGTATGTATTATCCAGTACTGATATGATCTCTCCTCTGGACTCTATGTATTATCCAGTACTGATATGGCCTCTCCTCTGGACTGTATGTATTATCCAGTACTGATATGACCTCTCCTCCTCTCCTCTGGACTGTATGTATTATCCAGTACTGATATGACCTCTCCTCTGGACTGTATGTATTATCCAGTACTGATATGACCTCTCCTCTCCTCTGGACTGTATGTATTATCCAGTACTGATATGGCCTCTCCTCCTCTGGACTGTATGTATTATCCAGTACTGATATGACCTCTCCTTTCCTCTGGACTGTATGTATTATCCAGTACTGATATGACCTCTCCTCTGGACTCTATGTATTATCCAGTACTGATATGGCCTCTCCTCTGGACTGTATGTATTATCCAGTACTGATATGACCTCTCCTCCTTTCCTCTGGACTGTATGTATTATCCAGTACTGATATGGCCTCTCCTCTGGACTGTATGTGTTATCCAGTACTGATATGACCTCTCCTCCTTTCCTCTGGACTGTATGTATTATCCAGTACTGATATGGCCTCTCCTCTGGACTGTATGTATTATCCAGTACTGATATGACCTCTCCTCTGGACTGTATGTATTATCCAGTACTGATATGGCCTCTCCTCCTCTGGACTGTATGTATTATCCAGTACTGATATGACCTCTCCTCTTCTCCTCTGGACTGTATGTATTATCCAGTACTGATATGACCTCTCCTCCTCTCCTCTGGACTGTATGTATTATCCAGTACTGATATGGCCTCTCCTCCTCTCCTCTGGACTGTATGTATTATCCAGTACTGATATGGCCTCTCCTCCTCTGGACTGTATGTAATATCCAGTACTGATATGACCTCTCCTCTGGACTGTATGTATTATCCAGTACTGATATGACCTCTCCTCTGGACTGTATGTATTATCCAGTACTGATATGGCCTCTCCTCCTCTGGACTGTATGTATTATCCAGTACTGATATGGCCTCTCCTCTGGACTGTATGTATTATCCAGTACTGATATGGCCTCTCCTCCTCTGGACTGTATGTATTATCCAGTACTGATATGACCTCTCCTCTGGACTGTATGTATTATCCAGTACTGACATGACCTCTCCTCTGGACTGTATGTATTATCCAGTACTGATATGGCCTCTCCTCCTCTGGACTGTATGTATTATCCAGTACTGATATGACCTCTCCTCTGGACTGTATGTATTATCCAGTACTGATATGGCCTCTCCTCTGGACTGTATGTATTATCCAGTACTGATATGACCTCTCCTCCTTCCTCTGGACTGTATGTATTATTCAGTACTGATATGGCCTCTCCTCTCCTCCTCTGGACTGTATGTATTATCCAGTACTGATATGGCCTCTCCTCTGGACTGTATGTATTATCCAGTACTGACATGACCTCTCCTCTGGACTGTATGTATTATCCAGTACTGATATGGCCTCTCCTCTGGACTGTATGTATTATCCAGTACTGTTATGGCGACTCCTCTGGACTGTATGTATTATCCAGTACTGATATGACCTCTCCTCCTCTCCTCTGGACTGTATGTATTATCCAGTACTGATATGGCCTCTCCTCTGGACTGTATGTATTATCCAGTACTGATATGGCCTCTCCTCCTCTGGACTGTATGTATTATCCAGTACTGATATGGCCTCTCCTCTGGACTGTATGTATTATCCAGTACTGATATGGCCTCTCCTCCTCTGGACTGTATGTATTATCCAGTACTGATATGACCTCTCCTCTGGACTGTATGTATTATCCAGTACTGACATGACCTCTCCTCTGGACTGTATGTATTATCCAGTACTGATATGGCCTCTCCTCTGGACTGTATGTATTATCCAGTACTGTTATGGCGACTCCTCTGGACTGTATGTATTATCCAGTACTGATATGACCTCTCCTCTGGACTGTATGTATTATCCAGTACTGATATGGCCTCTCCTCCTCTGGACTGTATGTATTATCCAGTACTGATATGGCCTCTCCTCTGGACTGTATGTATTATCCAGTACTGATATGGCCTCTCCTCCTCTGGACTGTATGTATTATCCAGTACTGATATGACCTCTCCTCTGGACTGTATGTATTATCCAGTACTGACATGACCTCTCCTCTGGACTGTATGTATTATCCAGTACTGATATGGCCTCTCCTCTGGACTCTATGTATTATCCAGTACTGATATGGCCTCTCCTCCTCTGGACTGTATGTATTATCCAGTACTGATATGACCTCTCCTCTGGACTGTATGTATTATCCAGTACTGATATGGCCTTTCCTCTGGACTGTATGTATTATCCAGTACTGATATGACCTCTCCTCCTTTCCTCTGGACTGTATGTATTATTCAGTACTGATATGGCCTCTCCTCTCCTCCTCTGGACTGTATGTATTATCCAGTACTGATATGACCTCTCCTCTGGACTGTATGTATTATCCAGTACTGATATGACCTCTCCTCTCCTCCTCTGGACTGTATGTATTATCCAGTACTGATATGACCTCTCCTCTGGACTGTATGTATTATCCAGTACTGATATGACCTCTCCTCCTTTCCTCTGGACTGTATGTATTATCCAGTACTGATATGATCTCTCCTCTGGACTCTATGTATTATCCAGTACTGATATGGCCTCTCCTCTGGACTGTATGTATTATCCAGTACTGATATGACCTCTCCTCCTCTCCTCTGGACTGTATGTATTATCCAGTACTGATATGACCTCTCCTCTGGACTGTATGTATTATCCAGTACTGATATGACCTCTCCTCTCCTCTGGACTGTATGTATTATCCAGTACTGATATGGCCTCTCCTCCTCTGGACTGTATGTATTATCCAGTACTGATATGACCTCTCCTTTCCTCTGGACTGTATGTATTATCCAGTACTGATATGACCTCTCCTCTGAACTCTATGTATTATCCAGTACTGATATGGCCTCTCCTCTGGACTGTATGTATTATCCAGTACTGATATGACCTCTCCTCCTTTCCTCTGGACTGTATGTATTATCCAGTACTGATATGGCCTCTCCTCTGGACTGTATGTGTTATCCAGTACTGATATGACCTCTCCTCCTTTCCTCTGGACTGTATGTATTATCCAGTACTGATATGGCCTCTCCTCTGGACTGTATGTATTATCCAGTACTGATATGACCTCTCCTCTGGACTGTATGTATTATCCAGTACTGATATGGCCTCTCCTCCTCTGGACTGTATGTATTATCCAGTACTGATATGACCTCTCCTCTTCTCCTCTGGACTGTATGTATTATCCAGTACTGATATGACCTCTCCTCCTCTCCTCTGGACTGTATGTATTATCCAGTACTGATATGGCCTCTCCTCCTCTCCTCTGGACTGTATGTATTATCCAGTACTGATATGGCCTCTCCTCCTCTGGACTGTATGTAATATCCAGTACTGATATGACCTCTCCTCTGGACTGTATGTATTATCCAGTACTGATATGACCTCTCCTCTGGACTGTATGTATTATCCAGTACTGATATGGCCTCTCCTCCTCTGGACTGTATGTATTATCCAGTACTGATATGGCCTCTCCTCTGGACTGTATGTATTATCCAGTACTGATATGGCCTCTCCTCCTCTGGACTGTATGTATTATCCAGTACTGATATGACCTCTCCTCTGGACTGTATGTATTATCCAGTACTGACATGACCTCTCCTCTGGACTGTATGTATTATCCAGTACTGATATGGCCTCTCCTCCTCTGGACTGTATGTATTATCCAGTACTGATATGACCTCTCCTCTGGACTGTATGTATTATCCAGTACTGATATGGCCTCTCCTCTGGACTGTATGTATTATCCAGTACTGATATGGCCTCTCCTCCTTTCCTCTGGACTGTATGTATTATCCAGTACTGATATGGCCTCTCCTCTCCTCCTCTGGACTGTATGTATTATCCAGTACTGATATGACCTCTCCTCCTCTCCTCTGGACTGTATGTATTATCCAGTACTGATATGACCTCTCCTCTCCTCCTCTGGACTGTATGTATTATCCAGTACTGATATGACCTCTCCTCCTTTCCTCTGGACTGTATGTATTATCCAGTACTGATATGATCTCTCCTCTGGACTCTATGTATTATCCAGTACTGATATGGCCTCTCCTCTGGACTGTATGTATTATCCAGTACTGATATGACCTCTCCTCCTCTCCTCTGGACTGTATGTATTATCCAGTACTGATATGACCTCTCCTCTGGACTGTATGTATTATCCAGTACTGATATGACCTCTCCTCTCCTCTGGACTGTATGTATTATCCAGTACTGATATGACCTCTCCTCTGGACTGTATGTATTATCCAGTACTGATATGGCCTCTCCTCCTCTGGACTGTATGTATTATCCAGTACTGATATGACCTCTCCTTTCCTCTGGACTGTATGTATTATCCAGTACTGATATGGCCTCTCCTCTGGACTGTATGTATTATCCAGTACTGATATGACCTCTCCTCCTTTCCTCTGGACTGTATGTATTATCCAGTACTGATATGGCCTCTCCTCTGGACTGTATGTGTTATCCAGTACTGATATGACCTCTCCTCCTTTCCTCTGGACTGTATGTATTATCCAGTACTGATATGGCCTCTCCTCTGGACTGTATGTATTATCCAGTACTGATATGACCTCTCCTCTGGACTGTATGTATTATCCAGTACTAATATGGCCTCTCCTCCTCTGGACTGTATGTATTATCCAGTACTGATATGGCCTCTCCTCTGGACTCTATGTATTATCCAGTACTGATATGGCCTCTCCTCCTCTGGACTGTATGTATTATCCAGTACTGATATGAACTCTCCTCTGGACTGTATGTATTATCCAGTACTGATATGACCTCTCCTCCTCTCCTCTGGACTGTATGTATTATCCAGTACTGATGTGACCTCTCCTCTGCACTGTATGTATTATCCAGTACTGATATGACCTCTCCTCCTCTCCTCTGGACTGTATGTATTATCCAGTACTGATATGGCCTCTCCTCTGGACTGTATGTATTTTCCAGTACTGATATGGCCTCTCCTCCTCTGGACTGTATGTATTATCCAGTACTGATATGGCCTCTCCTCCTCTGGACTGTATGTATTATCCAGTACTGATATGACCTCTCCTCTGGACTGTATGTATTATCCAGTACTGATATGGCCTCTCCTCTGGACTGTATGTATTATTCAGTACTGATATGGCCTCTCCTCCTCTGGACTGTATGTATTATCCAGTACTGATATGACCTCTCCTCTGGACTGTATGTATTATCCAGTACTGATATGACCTCTCCTCTGGACTGTATGTATTATCCAGTACTGATATGGCCTCTCCTCCTCTGGACTGTATGTATTATCCAGTACTGATATGACCTCTCCTCTTCTCCTCTGGACTGTATGTATTATCCAGTACTGATATGACCTCTCCTCCTCTCCTCTGGACTGTATGTATTATCCAGTACTGATATGGCCTCTCCTCCTCTCCTCTGGACTGTATGTATTATCCAGTACTGATATGGCCTCTCCTCCTCTGTACTGTATGTATTATCCAGTACTGATATGACCTCTCCTCTGGACTGTATGTATTATCCAGTACTGATATGACCTCTCCTCTGGACTGTATGTATTATCCAGTACTGATATGGCCTCTCCTCCTCTGGACTGTATGTATTATCCAGTACTGATATGACCTCTCCTCCTCTCCTCTGGACTGTATGTATTATCCAGTACTGATATGGCCTCTCCTCCTCTCCTCTGGACTGTATGTATTATCCAGTACTGATATGGCCTCTCCTCCTCTGTACTGTATGTAATATCCAGTACTGATATGACCTCTCCTCTGGACTGTATGTATTATCCAGTACTGATATGGCGACTCCTCTGGACTGTATGTATTATCCAGTACTGATATGACCTCTCCTCTGGACTGTATGTATTATCCAGTACTGATATGGCCTCTCCTCCTCTGGACTGTATGTATTATCCAGTACTGATATGGCCTCTCCTCTGGACTGTATGTATTATCCAGTACTGATATGGCCTCTCCTCCTCTGGACTGTATGTATTATCCAGTACTGATATGACCTCTCCTCTGGACTGTATGTATTATCCAGTACTGATATAACCTCTCCTCTGGACTGTATGTATTATCCAGTACTGATATGGCCTCTCCTCTGGACTGTATGTATTATCCAGTACTGACATGACCTCTCCTCTGGACTGTATGTATTATCCAGTACTGATATGGCCTCTCCTCTGGACTGTATGTATTATCCAGTACTGTTATGGCGACTCCTCTGGACTGTATGTATTATCCAGTACTGATATGACCTCTCCTCCTCTCCTCTGGACTGTATGTATTATCCAGTACTGATATGACCTCTCCTCTGGACTGTATGTATTATCCAGTACTGATATGGCTTCTCCTCTGGACTGTATGTATTATCCAGTACTGATATGGCTTCTCCTCTGGACTGTATGTATTATCCAGTACTGATATGGCTTCTCCTCTGGACTGTATGTATTATCCAGTACTGATATGGCTTCTCCTCTGGACTGTATGTATTATCCAGTACTGATATGGCTTCTCCTCTGGACTGTATGTATTATCCAGTACTGATATGGCCTCTCCTCTGGACTGTATGTATTATCCAGTACTGATATGACCTCTCCTCTCCTCCTCTGGACTGTATGTATTATCCAGTACTGATATGACCTCTCCTCCTCTCCTCTAGAGTGTATGCATTATCCAGTACTGATATGACCTCTCCTCCTCTCCTCTGGACTGTATGTATTATCCAGTACTGATATGATCTCTCCTCCTCTCCTCTGGACTGTATGTATTATCCAGTACTGATATGACCTCTCCTCCTCTCCTCTGGACTGTATGTATTATCCAGTACTGATATGACCTCTCCTCCTCTCTTCTGGACTGTATGTATTATCCAGTACTGATATGACCTCTCCTCCACTCCTCTGGACTCTATGTATTATCCAGTACTGATATGACCTCTCCTCTGGACTCTATGTATTATCCAGTACTGATATGACCTCTCCTCTGGACTGTATGTATTATCCAGTACTGATATGACCTCTCCTCCTCTCCTCTGGACTGTATGTATTATCCAGTACTGATATGAATTCTCCTCTGGACTGTATGTATTATCCAGCACTGATAGTACCTCTCCTCCTCTCCTCTGGACTGTATGTATTATCCAGTACTGATATGGCCTCTCCTCCTCTCCTCTGGACTGTATGTATTATCCAGTACTGATTTGACCTCTCCTCTCCCCCTTCTGGACTGTATGTATTATCCAGTACTGATATGACCTCTCCTCCTCTCCTCTGGACTGTATGTATTATCCAGTACTGATATGACCTCTCCTCCTCTCCTCTGGACTGTATGTATTATCCAGTACTGATATGACCTCTCCTCTGGACTGTATGTATTATCCAGTACTGATATGACCTCTCCTCTGGACTGTATGTATTATCCAGTACTGATATGACCTCTCCTCCTCTCCTCTGGACTGTATGTATTATCCGGTACTGATATGGCCTCTCCTCTGGACTGTATGTATTATCCAGTACTGATATGACCTCTCCTCTCCTCCTCTGGACTGTATGTATTATCCAGTACTGATATGACCTCTCCTCTGGACTGTATGTATTATCCAGTACTGATATGGCCTCTCCTCCTCTCCTCTGGACTGTAGTATTATCCAGTACTTATATGATCTCTCCTCCTCTCCTCTGGACTGTATGTATTATCCAGTACTGATATGACCTCTCCTCCTCTCCTCTGGACTGTATGTATTATCCAGTACTGATATGACCTCTCCTCCTCTCCTCTGGACTGTATGTATTATCCAGTACTGATATGACCTCTCCTCCTCTCCTCTGGACTCTATGTATTATCCAGTACTGATATGACCTCTCCTTTCCTCCTCTGGACTGTATGTATTATCCAGTACTGATATGGCCTCTCCTTTCCTCCTCTGGACTGTATGTATTATCCAGTACTGATATGACCTCTCCTCCTCTCCTCTGGACTGTATGTATTATCCAGTACTGATATGACCTCTCCTCTGGACTGTATGTATTATCCAGTACTGATATGACCTCTCCTCCTCTCCTCTGGACTGTTTGTATTATCCAGTACTGATATGGCTTCTCCTCTGGACTGTATGTATTATCCAGTACTGATATGACCTCTCCTCCTCTCCTCTGGACTGTATGTATTATCCAGTACTGATATGACCTCTCCTCCTCTCCTCTGGACTGTATGTATTATCCAGTACTGATATGACCTCTCCTCCTCTCCTCTGGACTGTATGTATTATCCAGTACTGATATGGCTTCTCCTCTGGACTGTATGTATTATCCAGTACTGATATGACCTCTCCTCTCCTCCTCTGGACTGTATGTATTATCCAGTACTGATATGACCTCTCCTCCTCTCCTCTAGAGTGTATGCATTATCCAGTACTGATATGACCTCTCCTCCTCTCCTCTGGACTGTATGTATTATCCAGTACTGATATGATCTCTCCTCCTCTCCTCTGGACTGTATGTATTATCCAGTACTGATATGACCTCTCCTCCTCTCCTCTGGACTGTATGTATTATCCAGTACTGATATGACCTCTCCTCCTCTCTTCTGGACTGTATGTATTATCCAGTACTGATATGACCTCTCCTCCACTCCTCTGGACTCTATGTATTATCCAGTACTGATATGACCTCTCCTCTGGACTGTATGTATTATCCAGTACTGATATGACCTCTCCTCCTCTCCTCTGGACTGTATGTATTATCCAGTACTGATATGGCCTCTCCTCCTCTCCTCCTCTGGACTGTATGTATTATCCAGTACTGATATGAATTCTCCTCTGGACTGTATGTATTATCCAGTACTGATAGTACCTCTCCTCCTCTCCTCTGGACTGTATGTATTATCCAGTACTGATTTGATCTCTCCTCTCCCCCTTCTGGACTGTATGTATTATCCAGTACTGATATGACCTCTCCTCCTCTCCTCTGGACTGTATGTATTATCCAGTACTGATATGACCTCTCCTCCTCTCCTCTGGACTGTATGTATTATCCAGTACTGATATGGCCTCTCCTCCTCTCCTCTGGACTGTATGTATTATCCAGTACTGATATGACCTCTCCTCCTCTCCTCTGGACTGTATGTATTATCCAGTACTGATATGACCTCTCCTCTGGACTGTATGTATTATCCAGTACTGATATGACCTCTCCTCTGGACTGTATGTATTATCCAGTACTGATATGACCTCTCCTCCTCTCCTCTGGACTGTATGTATTATCCGGTATTGATATGGCCTCTCCTCTGGACTGTATGTATTATCCAGTACTGATATGACCTCTCCTCTCCTCCTCTGGACTGTATGTATTATCCAGTACTGATATGACCTCTCCTCTGGACTGTATGTATTATCCAGTACTGATAGTACCTCTCCTCCTCTCCTCTGGACTGTATGTATTATCCAGTACTGATATGACCTCTCCTCCTCTCCTCTGGACTGTATGTATTATCCAGTACTGATATGACCTCTCCTCCTCTCCTCTGGACTGTATGTATTATCCAGTACTGATATGATCTCTCCTCCTCTCCTCTGGACTGTATGTATTATCCAGTACTGATATGACCTCTCCTCCTCTCCTCTGGACTGTATGTATTATCCAGTACTGATATGGCCTCTCCTCCTCTCCTCTGGACTGTATGTATTATCCAGTACTGATATGACCTCTCCTCTGGACTGTATGTATTATCCAGTACTGATATGGCCTCTCCTCCTCTCCTCTGGACTGTATGTATTATCCAGTACTGATATGGCCTCTCCTCCTCTGGACTGTATGTATTATCCAGTACTGATATGACCTCTCCTCTGGACTGTATGTATTATCCAGTACTGATATGGCCTCTCCTCCTCTGGACTGTATGTATTATCCAGTACTGATATGGCCTCTCCTCTGGACTGTATGTATTATCCAGTACTGATATGGCCTCTCCTCCTCTGGACTGTATGTATTATCCAGTACTGATATGACCTCTCCTCTGGACTGTATGTATTATCCAGTACTGATATGGCCTCTCCTCCTCTGGACTGTATGTATTATCCAGTACTGATATGACCTCTCCTCTGGACTGTATGTATTATCCAGTACTGATATGGCCTCTCCTCTGGACTGTATGTATTATCCAGTACTGATATGACCTCTCCTCTGGACTGTATGTATTATCCAGTACTGATATGACCTCTCCTCTGGACTGTATGTATTATCCAGTACTGATATGGCCTCTCCTTTCCTCCTCTGGACTGTATGTATTATCCAGTACTGATATGACCTCTCCTCTGGACTGTATGTATTATCCAGTACTGATATGACCTCTCCTCCTCTCCTCTGGACTGTATGTATTATCCAGTACTGATATGGCCTCTCCTTTCCTCCTCTGGACTGTATGTATTATCCAGTACTGATATGACCTCTCCTCTGGACTGTATGTATTATCCAGTACTGATATGGCCTCTCCTTTCCTCCTCTGGACTGTATGTATTATCCAGTACTGATATGACCTCTCCTCCTCTCCTCTGGACTGTATGTATTATCCAGTACTGATATGGCCTCTCCTCTGGACTGTATGTATTATCCAGTACTGATATGACCTCTCCTCCTCTCCTCTGGACTGTATGTATTATCCAGTACTGATATGGCCTCTCCTCTGGACTGTATGTATTATCCAGTACTGATATGACCTCTCCTCCTCTCCTCTGGACTGTATGTATTGTCCAGTACTGATATGGCCTCTCCTCTGGACTGTATGTATTATCCTGTACTGATATGACCTCTCCTCCTCTCCTCTGGACTGTATGTATTATCCTGTACTGATATGGCCTCTCCTCTCCTCCCCTGGAGTGTATGTATTATCCAGTACTGATATGACCTCTCCTCCTCTCCTCTAGAGTGTATGTATTATCCAGTACTGATATGACCTCTCCTCCTATCCTCTGGACTGTATGTATTATCCAGTACTGATATGGCCTCTCCTCCTCCTCCTCTGGACTGTATGTATTATCCAGTACTGATATGACCTCTCCTCTGGACTGTATGTATTATCCAGTACTGATATGACCTCTCCTCCTCTGGACTGTATGTATTATCCAGTACTGATATGGCCTCTCCTTTCCTCCTCTGGACTGTATGTATTATCCAGTACTGATATGACCTCTCCTCCTCTGGACTGTATGTATTATCCAGTACTGATATGGCCTCTCCTTTCCTCCTCTGGACTGTATGTATTATCCAGTACTGATATGACCTCTCCTCCTCTCCTCTGGACTGTATGTATTATCCAGTACTGATATGGCCTCTCCTCTGGACTGTATGTATTATCCAGTACTGATATGACCTCTCCTCCTCTCCTCTGGACTGTATGCATTATCCAGTACTGATATGAACTCTCCTCTGGACTGTATGTATTATCCAGTACTGATATGACCTCTCCTCCTCTCCTCTGGACTGTATGTATTATCCAGTACTGATATGACCTCTCCTCCTCTCCTCTGGACTGTATGTATTATCCAGTACTGATATGGCCTCTCCTCTGGACTGTATGTATTATCCAGTACTGATATGACCTCTCCTCTCCTCCCCTGGACTGTATGTATTATCCAGTACTGATATGACCTCTCCTCCTCTCCTCTGGACTGTATGTATTATCCAGTACTGATATGACCTCTCCTCCTATCCTCTGGACTGTATGTATTATCCAGTACTGATATGACCTCTCCTCCTCTCCTCTGGACTGTATGTATTATCCAGTACTGATTTGACCTCTCCTCTCCCCCTTCTGGACTGTATGTATTATCCAGTACTGATATGACCTCTCCTCCTCTCCTCTGGACTGTATGTATTATCCAGTACTGATATGATCTCTCCTCCTCTCCTCTGGACTGTATGTATTATCCAGTACTGATATGACCTCTCCTCCTCTCCTCTGGACTGTATGTATTATCCAGTACTGATATGACCTCTCCTCCTCTCTTCTGGACTGTATGTATTATCCAGTACTGATATGACCTCTCCTCTGGACTGTATGTATTATCCAGTACTGATATGACCTCTCCTCCTCTCCTCTGGACTGTATGTATTATCCAGTACTGATATGGCCTCTCCTCCTCTGGACTGTATGTATTATCCAGTACTGATATGACTTCTCCTCTGGACTGTATGTATTATCCAGTACTGATATGACCTCTCCTCCTCTCCTCTGGACTGTATGTATTATCCAGTACTGATATGGCCTCTCCTCCTCTCCTCTGGACTGTATGTATTATCCAGTACTGATATGACCTCTCCTCTCCCCTCTGGACTGTATGTATTATCCAGTACTGATATGACCTCTCCTCCTCTCCTCTGGACTGTATGTATTATCCAGTACTGATATGACTTCTCCTCTGGACTGTATGTATTATCCAGTACTGATATGACCTCTCCTCCTCTCCTCTGGACTGTATGTATTATCCAGTACTGATATGATCTCTCCTCTCCCCTCTGGACTGTATGTATTATCCAGTACTGATATGACCTCTCCTCCTCTCCTCTGGACTGTATGTATTATCCAGTACTGATATGGCCTCTCCTCCTCTCCTCTGGACTGTATGTATTATCCAGTACTGATATGACCTCTCCTCCTCTCCTCTGGACTGTATGTATTATCCAGTACTGATATGACCTCTCCTCTGGACTGTATGTATTATCCAGTACTGATATGACCTCTCCTCTGGACTGTATGTATTATCCAGTACTGATATGACCTCTCCTCTGGACTGTATGTATTATCCAGTACTGATATGACCTCTCCTCCTCTCCTCTGGACTGTATGTATTATCCAGTACTGATATGGCCTCTCCTCTGGACTGTATGTATTATCCAGTACTGATATGACCTCTCCTCCTCTCCTCTGGACTGTATGTATTATCCAGTACTGATATGACCTCTCCTCCTCTCCTCTGGACTGTATGTATTATCCAGTACTGATATGATCTCTCCTCCTCTCCTCTGGACTGTATGTATTATCCAGTACTGATATGACCTCTCCTCCTCTCCTCTGGACTGTATGTATTATCCAGTACTGATATGACCTCTCCTCCTCTCCTCTGGACTGTATGTATTATCCAGTACTGATATGACCTCTCCTCCTCTCCTCTGGACTGTATGTATTATCTAGTACTGATATGGCCTCTCCTCCTCTCCTCTGGACTGTATGTATTATCCAGTACTGATATGACCTCTCCTCTGGACTGTATGTATTATCCAGTACTGATATGACCTCTCCTCTGGACTGTATGTATTATCCAGTACTGATATGGCCTCTCCTCCCTCCTCTGGACTGTATGTATTATCCAGTACTGATATGACCTCTCCTCCCCCTCTGGACTGTATGTATTATCCAGTACTGATATGACCTCCCTCCTCTGGACTGTATGTATTATCCAGTACTGATATGGCCTCTCCTCCTCTGGACTGTATGTATTATCCAGTACTGATATGGCCTCTCCTCCCCCTCTGGACTGTATGTATTATCCAGTACTGATATGACCTCCTCCCTCCTCTGGACTGTATGTATTATCCAGTACTGATATGACCTCTCCTCCTCTCCTCTGGACTGTATGTATTATCCAGTACTGATATGACCTCTCCTCCTCTCCTCTGGACTGTATGTATTATCCAGTACTGATATGACCTCTCCTCCCCCTCTGGACTGTATGTATTATCCAGTACTGATATGACCTCTCCTCCCTGGACTGTATGTATTATCCAGTACTGATATGACCTCTCCTCTGGACTGTATGTATTATCCAGTACTGATATGACCTCTCCTCCTCTCCTCTGGACTGTATGTATTATCCAGTACTGATATGACCTCTCCTCTGGACTGTATGTATTATCCAGTACTGATATGACCTCTCCTCCCTCCTCTGGACTGTATGTATTATCCAGTACTGATATGACTCTCCTCCTCTCCTCTGGACTGTATGTATTATCCAGTACTGATATGACCTCTCCTCCTCTCCTCTGGACTGTATGTATTATCCAGTACTGATATGACCTCTCCTCTGGACTGTATGTATTATCCAGTACTGATATGACCTCTCCTTCCTCCTCTGGACTGTATGTATTATCCAGTACTGATATGACCTCTCCTCCTCTCCTCTGGACTGTATGTATTATCCAGTACTGATATGGCCTCTCCTCCTCTCCTCTGGACTGTATGTATTATCCAGTACTGATATGACCTCTCCTCCTCTCCTCTGGACTGTATGTATTATCCAGTACTGATATGACCTCTCCTCTCTCCTCTGGACTGTATGTATTATCCAGTACTGATATGACCTCTCCTCCTCTCCTCTGGACTGTATGTATTATCCAGTACTGATATGGCCTCTCCTCTGGACTGTATGTATTATCCAGTACTGATATGACCTCTCCTCCTCTCCTCTGGACTGTATGTATTATCCAGTACTGATATGACCTCTCCTCTGGACTGTATGTATTATCCAGTACTGATATGACCTCTCCTCCTCTCCTCTGGACTGTATGTATTATCCAGTACTGATATGACCTCTCCTCCTCTCCTCTGGACTGTATGTATTATCCAGTACTGATATGACCTCTCCTCTCCCCTCTGGACTGTATGTATTATCCAGTACTGATATGACCTCTCCTCCTCTCCTCTGGACTGTATGTATTATCCAGTACTGATATGGCCTCTCCTCCTCTCCTCTGGACTGTATGTATTATCCAGTACTGATATGACCTCTCCTCCTCTCCTCTGGACTGTATGTATTATCCAGTACTGATATGACCTCTCCTCCTTCCTCTGGACTGTATGTATTATCCAGTACTGATATGACCTCTCCTCCTCTCCTCTGGACTGTATGTATTATCCAGTACTGATATGGCCTCTCCTCCTCTCCTCTGGACTGTATGTATTATCCAGTACTGATATGACCTCTCCTCTGGACTGTATGTATTATCCAGTACTGATATGACCTCTCCTCCTCTCCTCTGGACTGTATGTATTATCCAGTACTGATATGATCCTCTCCTCTGGACTGTATGTATTATCCAGTACTGATATGGCCTCTCCTCCTCTGGACTGTATGTATTATCCAGTACTGATATGACCTCTCCTCTCCTCCTCTGGACTGTATGTATTATCCAGTACTGATATGACCTCTCCTCTCCTCTGGACTGTATGTATTATCCAGTACTGATATGACCTATCCTCCTCTCCTCTGGACTGTATGTATTATCCAGTACTGATATGACCTCTCCTCCTCTCCTCTGGACTGTATGTATTATCCAGTACTGATATGACCTCTCCTCCTCTCCTCTGGACTGTATGTATTATCCAGTACTGATATGACCTCTCCTCCTCTCCTCTGGACTGTATGTATTATCCAGTACTGATATGACCTCTCCTCTCCTCCTCTGGACTGTATGTATTATCCAGTACTGATATGACCTCTCCTCCTCTCCTCTGGACTGTATGTATTATCCAGTACTGATATGACCTCTCCTCCTCTCCTCTGGACTGTATGTATTATCCAGTACTGATATGACCTCTCCTCCTCTCCTCTGGACTGTATGTATTATCCAGTACTGATATGATCTCTCCTCCTCTCCTCTGGACTGTATGTATTATCCAGTACTGATATGACCTCTCCTCCTCTCCTCTGGACTGTATGTATTATCCAGTACTGATATGACCTCTCCTCCTCTCCTCTGGACTGTATGTATTATCCAGTACTGATCTGACCTCTCCTCCTCTCCTCTGGACTGTATGTATTATCCAGTACTGATATGATCTCTCCTCCTCTCCTCTGGACTGTATGTATTATCCAGTACTGATATGATCTCTCCTCCTCTCCTCTGGACTGTATGTATTATCCAGTACTGATATGACCTCTCCTCTGGACTCTATGTATTATCCAGTACTGATATGACTCTCCTCCTCTCCTCTGGACTGTATGTATTATCCAGTACTGATATGACCTCTCCTCCTTTCCTCTGGACTGTATGTATTATCCAGTACTGATATGACCTCTCCTCTGGACTCTATGTATTATCCAGTACTGACATGACCTCTCCTCTGGACTCTATGTATTATCCAGTACTGATATGGCCTCTCCTCCTCTGGACTGTATGTATTATCCAGTACTGATATGACCTCTCCTCTGGACTGTATGTATTATCCAGTACTGATATGGCCTCTCCTCCTCTGGACTGTATGTATTATCAAGTACTGATATGACCCCTCCTCTGGACTGTATGTATCATCCAGTACTGATATGGCCTCTCCTCTGGACTGTATGTATTATCCAGTACTGATATGACCTCTCCTCTGGACTGTATGTATTATCCAGTACTGATTTGACCTCTCCTCTCCCCCTTCTGGACTGTATGTATTATCCAGTACTGATATGACCTCTCCTCTGGACTGTAGTATTATCCAGTACTGATATGATCTCTCCTCCTCTCCTCTGGACTGTATGTATTATCCAGTACTGATATGACCTCTCCTCCTCTCCTCTGGACTGTATGTATTGTCCAGTACTGATATGACCTCTCCTCCTCTCCTCTGGACTGTATGTATTATCCAGTACTGATATGACCTCTCCTCCTCTCCTCTGGACTGTATGTATTATCCAGTACTGATATGATCTCTCCTCCTCTCCTCTGGACTGTATGTATTATCCAGTACTGATATGACCTCTCCTCTGGACTGTATCTATTATCCAGTACTGATATGGCCTCTCCTCCTCTCCTCTGGACTGTATGTATTATCCAGTACTGATATGACCTCTCCTCTCCTCCTCTGGACTGTATGTATTATCCAGTACTGATTTGACCTCACCTCTCCCCCTTCTGGACTGTATGTATTATCCAGTACTGATATGACCTCTCCTCCTCTCCTCTGGACTGTATGTATTATCCAGTACTGATATGGCCTCTCCTCCTCTCCTCTGGACTGTATGTATTATCCAGTACTGATATGACCTCTCCTCTGGACTGTATGTATTATCCAGTACTGATATGACCTCTCCTCTGGACTGTATGTATTATCCAGTACTGATATGACCTCTCCTCTGGACTGTATGTATTATCCAGTACTGATATGACCTCTCCTCCTCTCCTCTGGACTGTATGTATTATCCGGTACTGATATGGCCTCTCCTCCTCTCCTCTGGACTGTATGTATTATCCGGTACTGATATGACCTCTCCTCTGGACTGTATGTATTATCCAGTACTGATATGACCTCTCCTCTGGACTGTATGTATTATCCAGTACTGATATGACCTCTCCTCTGGACTGTATGTATTATCCAGTACTGATATGACCTCTCCTCCTCTCCTCTGGACTGTATGTATTATCCGGTACTGATATGGCCTCTCCTCTGGACTGTATGTATTATCCAGTACTGATATGACCTCTCCTCTCCTCCTCTGGACTGTATGTATTATCCAGTACTGATATGACCTCTCCTCTTCTCCTCTGGAGTGTATGTATTATCCAGTACTGATATGACCTCTCCTCTGGACTGTATGTATTATCCAGTACTGATATGACCTCTCCTCTTCTCCTCTGGAGTGTATGTATTATCCAGTACTGATATGACCTCTCCTCTGGACTGTATGTATTATCCAGTACTGATATGACCTATCCTCCTCTCCTCTGGACTGTAGTATTATCCAGTACTGATATGATCTCTCCTCCTCTCCTCTGGACTGTATGTATTATCCAGTACTGATATGACCTCTCCTCCTCTCCTCTGGACTGTATGTATTATCCAGTACTGATATGACCTCTCCTCTGGACTGTATGTATTATCCAGTACTGATATGACCTCTCCTCTCCTCCTTTGGACTGTATGTATTATCCAGTACTGATATGACCTCTCCTCCTCTCCTCTGGAGTGTATGTATTATCCAGTACTGATATGACCTCTCCTCCTCTCCTCTGGACTGTATGTGTTATCCAGTACTGATATGACCTCTCCTCTCCTCCTCTGGACTGTATGTATTATCCAGTACTGATATGACCTCTCCTCCTCTCCTCTGGAGTGTATGTATTATCCAGTACTGATATGACCTCTCCTCCTCTCCTCTGGACTGTATGTATTATCCTGTACTGATATGACCTCTCCTCTGGACTCTATGTATTATCCAGTACTGATATGACCTCTCCTCTGGACTGTATGTATTATCCAGTACTGATATGACCTCTCCTCCTTTCCTCTGGACTGTATGTATTATCCAGTACTGATATGACCTCTCCTCTGGACTCTATGTATTATCCAGTACTGACATGACCTCTCCTCTGGACTCTATGTATTATCCAGTACTGATATGGCCTCTCCTCCTCTGGACTGTATGTATTATCAAGTACTGATATGACCTCTCCTCTGGACTGTATGTATTATCCAGTACTGATATGGCCTCTCCTCTGGACTGTATGTATTATCCAGTACTGATATGACCTCTCCTCTGGACTGTATGTATTATCCAGTACTGATATGACCTCTCCTCTGGACTGTATGTATTATCCAGTACTGATATGGCCTCTCCTCCTCTGGACTGTATGTATTATCAAGTACTGATATGACCTCTCCTCTGGACTTTATGTATTATCCAGTACTGATATGGCCTCTCCTCTGGACTGTATGTATTATCCAGTACTGATATGACCTTTCCTCTGGACTGTATGTATTATCCAGTACTGATATGACCTCTCCTCTGGACTGTATGTATTATCCAGTACTGATATGACCTCTTCTCTGGACTGTATCTATTATCCAGTACTGATATGACCTCTCCTCCTCTCCTCTGGACTGTAGTATTATCCAGTACTGATATGATCTCTCCTCCTCTCCTCTGGACTGTATGTATTATCCAGTACTGATATGACCTCTCCTCCTCTCCTCTGGACTGTATGTATTATCCAGTACTGATATGTCCTCTCCTCCTCTGGACTGTATGTATTATCCAGTACTGATATTGCCTCTCCTCTGGACTGTATGTATTATCCAGTACTGATATTGCCTCTCCTCTGGACTGTATGTATTATCCAGTACTGATATGACCTCTCCTCTGGACTGTATGTATTATCCAGTACTGATATGACCTCTCCTCTGGACTGTATGTATTATCCAGTACTGATATGACCTCTCCTCCTCTCCTCTGGACTGTATGTATTATCCAGTACTGATATGACCTCTCCTCCTCTCCTCTGGACTGTATGTATTATCCAGTACTGATATGGCCTCTCCTCCTCTCCTCTGGACTGTATGTATTATCCAGTACTGATATGACCTCTCCTCCTCTCCTCTGGACTGTAGTATTATCCAGTACTGATATGACCTCTCCTCTGGACTGTATGTATTATCCAGTACTGATATGACCTCTCCTCTGGACTGTATGTATTATCCAGTACTGATATGACCTCTCCTCCTCTCCTCTGGACTGTATGTATTATCCAGTACTGATATGACCTCTCCTCCTCTCCTCTGGACTGTATGTATTATCCAGTACTGATATGGCCTCTCCTCCTCTCCTCTGGACTGTATGTATTATCCAGTACTGATATGACCTCTCCTCCTCTCCTCTGGACTGTAGTATTATCCAGTACTGATATGATCTCTCCTCCTCTCCTCTGGACTGTATGTATTATCCAGTACTGATATGACCTCTCCTCCTCTCCTCTGGACTGTATGTATTATCCAGTACTGATATGCCTCCCCTCTCCTCTGGACTGTATGTATTATCCAGTACTGATATGATCTCTCCTCTTCTCCTCTGGACTGTATGTATTATCCAGTACTGATATGACCTCTCCTCTGGACTGTATGTATTATCCAGTACTGATATGACCTCTCCTCCTTTCCTCTGGACTGTATGTATTATCCAGTACTGATATGACCTCTCCTCTGGACTCAATGTATTATCCAGTACTGACGTGACCTCTCCTCTGGACTCTATGTATTATCCAGTACTGATATGACCTCTCCTCTCCTCCTCTGGACTGTATGTATTATCCAGTACTGATATGACCTCTCCTCTGGACTGTATGTATTTTCCAGTACTGATATGACCTCTCCTCTCCTCCTCTGGACTGTATGTATTATCCAGTACTGATATGACCTCTCCTCTGGACTGTATGTATTTTCCAGTACTGATATGATCTCTCCTCTCCTCCTCTGGACTATATGTATTATCCAGTACTGATATGGCCTCTCCTCCTCTGGACTGTATGTATTATCCAGTACTGATATGACCTCTCCTCCTCTGGACTGTATGTATTATCCAGTACTGATATGACCTCTCCTCTGGACTGTATGTATTATCCAGTACTGATATGACCTCTCCTCTGGACTGTATGTATTATCCAGTACTGATATGACCTCTCCTCCTTTCCTCTGGACTGTATGTATTATGCAGTACTGATATGGCCTCTCCTCTGGACTGTATGTATTATCCAGTACTGATATGACCTCTCCTCCTTTCCTCTGGACTGTATGTATTATCCAGTACTGATATGGCCTCTCCTCCTCTGGACTGTATGTATTATCCAGTACTGATATGACCTCTCCTCTGGACTGTATGTATTATCCAGTACTGATATGGCCTCTCCTCCTCTGGACTGTATGTATTATCCAGTACTGATATGACCTCTCCTCTGGACTGTATGTATTATCCAGTACTGATATGGCCTCTCCTCTGGACTGTATGTATTATGCAGTACTGATATGACCTCTCCTCCTCTCCTCTGGACTGTATGTATTATCCAGTACTGATATGACCTCTCCTCTGGACTGTATGAATTATCCAGTACTGATATGACCTCTCCTCCTCTCCTCTGGACTGTATGTATTATCCAGTACTGATATGACCTCTCCTCCTCTCCTCTGGACTGTATGTATTATCCAGTACTGATATGACCTCTCCTCCTCTCCTCTGGACTGTATGTATTATCCAGTACTGATATGACCTCTCCTCTGGACTGTATTTATTATCCAGTACTGATATGACCTCTCCTCTGGACTGTATGTATTTTCCAGTACTGATATGTCCTCTCCTCCTCTCCTCTGGACTGTATGTATTATCCAGTACTGATATGGCCTCTCCTCTTCTCCTCTGGACTGTATGTATTATCCAGTACTGATATGACCTCTCCTCTGGACTGTATGTATTTTCCAGTACTGATATGACCTCTCCTCTCCTCCTCTGGACTGTATGTATTATCCAGTACTGATATGACCTCTCCTCTGGACTGTATGTATTTTCCAGTACTGATATGATCTCTCCTCTCCTCCTCTGGACTGTATGTATTATCCAGTACTGATATGGCCTCTCCTCCTCTGGACTGTATGTATTATCCAGTACTGATATGACCTCTCCTCCTCTGGACTGTATGTATTATCCAGTACTGATATGACCTCTCCTCTGGACTGTATGTATTATCCAGTACTGATATGACCTCTCCTCCTTTCCTCTGGACTGTATGTATTATGCAGTACTGATATGGCCTCTCCTCTGGACTGTATGTATTATCCAGTACTGATATGACCTCTCCTCCTTTCCTCTGGACTGTATGTATTATCCAGTACTGATATGACCTCTCCTCTGGACTGTATGTATTATCCAGTACTGATATGGCCTCTCCTCCTCTGGACTGTATGTATTATCCAGTACTGATATGACCTCTCCTCTGGACTGTATGTATTATCCAGTACTGATATGGCCTCTCCTCCTCTGGACTGTATGTATTATCCAGTACTGATATGACCTCTCCTCTGGACTGTATGTATTATCCAGTACTGATATGGCCTCTCCTCTGGACTGTATGTATTATGCAGTACTGATATGACCTCTCCTCCTCTCCTCTGGACTGTATGTATTATCCAGTACTGATATGACCTCTCCTCTGGACTGTATGTATTATCCAGTACTGATATGATCTCTCCTCTTCTCCTCTGGACTGTATGTATTATCCAGTACTGATATGACCTCTCCTCTGGACTGTATGTATTATCCAGTACTGATATGACCTCTCCTCCTTTCCTCTGGACTGTATGTATTATCCAGTACTGATATGACCTCTCCTCTGGACTCAATGTATTATCCAGTACTGACATGACCTCTCCTCTGGAGTGTATGTATTATCCAGTACTGATATGACCTCTCCTCTCCTCCTCTGGACTGTATGTATTATCCAGTACTGATATGACCTCTCCTCTCCTCCTCTGGACTGTATGTATTATCCAGTACTGATATGACCTCTCCTCTGGACTGTATGTATTTTCCAGTACTGATATGATCTCTCCTCTCCTCCTCTGGACTGTATGTATTATCCAGTACTGATATGGCCTCTCCTCCTCTGGACTTTATGTATTATCCAGTACTGATATGACCTCTCCTCCTCTGGACTGTATGTATTATCCAGTACTGATATGACCTCTCCTCTGGACTGTATGTATTATCCAGTACTGATATGACCTCTCCTCCTTTCCTCTGGACTGTATGTATTATGCAGTACTGATATGGCCTCTCCTCTGGACTGTATGTATTATCCAGTACTGATATGACCTCTCCTCCTTTCCTCTGGACTGTATGTATTATCCAGTACTGATATGACCTCTCCTCTGGACTGTATGTATTATCCAGTACTGATATGGCCTCTCCTCCTCTGGACTGTATGTATTATCCAGTACTGATATGACCTCTCCTCTGGACTGTATGTATTATCCAGTACTGATATGGCCTCTCCTCCTCTGGACTGTATGTATTATCCAGTACTGATATGACCTCTCCTCTGGACTGTATGTATTATCCAGTACTGATATGGCCTCTCCTCTGGACTGTATGTATTATGCAGTACTGATATGACCTCTCCTCCTCTCCTCTGGACTGTATGTATTATCCAGTACTGATATGACCTCTCCTCTGGACTGTATGTATTATCCAGTACTGATATGACCTCTCCTCCTCTCCTCTGGACTGTATGTATTATCCAGTACTGATATGACCTCTCCTCCTCTCCTCTGGACTGTATGTATTATCCAGTACTGATATGACCTCTCCTCCTCTCCTCTGGACTGTATGTATTATCCAGTACTGATATGACCTCTCCTCTGGACTGTATTTATTATCCAGTACTGATATGACCTCTCCTCTGGACTGTATGTATTTTCCAGTACTGATATGACCTCTCCTCCTCTCCTCTGGACTGTATGTATTATCCAGTACTGATATGACCTCTCCTCTGGACTGTATGTATTATCCAGTACTGATATGACCTCTCCTCCTCTCCTCTGGACTGTATGTATTATCCAGTACTGATATGACCTCTCCTCCTCTCCTCTGGACTGTATGTATTATCCAGTACTGATATGACCTCTCCTCCTCTCCTCTGGACTGTATGTATTATCCAGTACTGATATGACCTCTCCTCTGGACTGTATTTATTATCCAGTACTGATATGACCTCTCCTCTGGACTGTATGTATTTTCCAGTACTGATATGACCTCTCCTCCTCTCCTCTGGACTGTATGTATTATCCAGTACTGATATGACCTCTCCTCTGGACTGTATGTATTATCCAGTACTGATATGGCCTCTCCTCCTCTCCTCTGGACTGTATGTATTATCCAGTACTGATATGACCTCTCCTCCTCTCCTCTGCCAGGTGGTGGTAAAGCTGCAGCAGCTACATGTGTCTCACCGACGCTACGCATCCTGCTACCCCCAGCACCCCTACCCCTCCATCTTCCGCCTCAACTTCCACCATCACTACTACCCCCTGACCTATGACCCCTACCCCTGTGACCCCGCCCCGTACCTTCGCAGGACCGCCGAGCTCAAGGCCAAGAGGAGGCGCGGCCGGCCCGCCAAAACCAGCGAGCCAATCACATCCAAGCTGCCTTTTGTCCAGGGGTTTGGGTATCCGCTGGCGGGGGGGAACTACTATGCACCATATGCCATGCCTTATGCCCCGCCTCTGAGCCTGGGCTACTACGCCCCATCACCCCCCCTCTACCTTCCCCACCATCCCCACGGCCCTTCACCACCCTCCCCCTTCATGAGGCCTGCCGTCCCCCCTCCGAAGTTCCACTCTGGGGGCCACTCCAAGCTCCAGGCATCTAGCGGCCCACTGCAGGGCTCCTCTGGTCGGGGAGAAGGACTGGGATCCTTGGGTGGTGGAGTTCTTGGAGGGGTGAGGCTCCACAAGAGGAAACATAAGCACAAACACAAACATAAGGAAGAAACCAACCTCCTCTCACCCCATGACAGACAAGAGCTGGGCGGGCTCTTCAGCGGTGCCAAGACCAATGGGCTGCTCAACCTGCTGACTGACAGGTGGGAGATGACCAACCAGAAGCGTCAGGAGAAGCAAAGGGGGGGTGGGAGAGGCTCTAGAGGGGGATCCAGGGGAGCGATGTTTGCATCGAACCCTCTCTCTTCTCTCTCTATGGACCATGTCCAGTTTCGCCAACGCACGTCCGGAGAGCCAGTGAGCAGCTTCGTGAGCAACTACAGCAGCCAATCACTGCGGCCAGATTTGACCTCTGACCTTTTCAGATTGCGGGAGGAGAAAGAGGAGGGCAGTGGGCATGGCAGAAGGAGGGGCTTAGCAGTGTTCGGAGAGGAAGGGGTGATGTCGTTCCACAATGCCAGGAAAGAGAAGATCCATGAAAGAGGAGAGTCCTTCCACAGTTCCAGCCCCACTATAACAGGTAACAACCTATTACTATTCTATTAGACTTATTACCGTGTTGTAACACAGCCCCACTCTAACAGGTAACAACGTATTACTGACAGTAACAGGCTTATTACCATGTTGTAACACAGCTCCACTCTAACAGGTAACAACGTATTACTGACAGTAACAGGCTTATTACCATGTTGTAACACAGCCCCACTCTAACAGGTAACAACGTATTACTGACAGTAACAGGCTTATTACCATGTTGTAACACAGCCCCACTCTAACAGGTAACAACGTATTACTGACAGTAACAGGCTTATTACCATGTTGTAACACAGCCCCACTCTAACAGGTAACAACGTATTACTGACAGTAACAGGCTTATTACCATGTTGTAACACAGCCCCACTCTAACAGGTAACAACGTATTACTGACAGTAACAGGCTTATTACCATGTTGTAACACAGCCCCACTATAACAGGTAACAACCTATTACTATTCTATTAGACTTATTACCGTGTTGTAACACAGCCCCACTCTAACAGGTAACAACGTATTACTGACAGTAACAGGCTTATTACCATGTTGTAACACAGCTCCACTCTAACAGGTAACAACGTATTACTGACAGTAACAGGCTTATTACCATGTTGTAACACAGCTCCACTCTAACAGGTAACAACGTATTACTGACAGTAACAGGCTTATTACCATGTTGTAACACAGCTCCACTCTAACAGGTAACAACGTATTACTGACAGTAACAGGCTTATTACCATGTTGTAACACAGCTCCACTCTAACAGGTAACAACGTATTACTGACAGTAACAGGCTTATTACCATGTTGTAACACAGCCCCACTCTAACAGGTAACAACGTATTACTGACAGTAACAGGCTTATTACCATGTTGTAACACAGCCCCACTCTAACGGGTAACAACGTATTACTGACAGTAACAGGCTTATTACCATGTTGTAACACAGCTCCACTCTAACAGGTAACAACGTATTACTGACAGTAACAGGCTTATTACCATGTTGTAACACAGCCCCACTCTAACGGGTAACAACGTATTACTGACAGTAACAGGCTTATTACCATGTTGTAACACAGCCCCACTCTAACGGGTAACAACGTATTACTGACAGTAACAGGCTTATTACCATGTTGTAACACAGCCCCACTCTAACAGGTAACAACGTATTACTGACAGTAACAGGCTTATTACCATGTTGTAACACAGCTCCACTCTAACAGGTAACAACCTATTACTATTCTATTAGACTTATTACCATGTTGCAACACAGCTCCACTCTAACAGGTAACAACGTATTACTGACAGTAACAGGCTTATTACCATGTTGTAACACAGCTCCACTCTAACAGGTAACAACGTATTACTGACAGTAACAGGCTTATTACCATGTTGTAACACAGCTCCACTCTAACAGGTAACAACGTATTACTGACAGTAACAGGCTTATTACCATGTTGTAACACAGCTCCACTCTCACCAGATATCTGATTGTTCAGATTTAGCTCAAAATATATTGTTGTACTGAGGCAGTACATGCATTAATTCTTGTCCCGATAGTGGAAAACAATTTCAGTAGCTGCTTATTATTCTGTTTTTACATCAAATGTATATATATGATGTGGATAGTGTTTTAAGGTGTCTTCCCAGTTTTCAAGCAGCCAGTTGAACATGTGTAAGCCTACAGCAGACAAAGAGGCAGTCAGCTCCTAAAGCACCAAATACTGAACAAATGTGTTTGTGGTACATTCTGTATTCTGAGTGCAGCGAGCACATCTGGCCAGAGAGAGAGAACGAAACGCATGGGTGGAGAGGTCTATAATTCACCAATCTCTCCCTCCCTCCCTCTCAGCCTGCCAATGGTTGGTCCCAGAGATATATGATTCCCAGGTTGTGATTTCTATTCTCCAGACAGGCAGTAAAAGGCAGTGGCTGTGTTAACAGAGCTGGCTACCAGCCAGGACTTTAATGAGTGGGGCCTAGTCCAGCGGAGGGGGAGAGAAGCCAGGGGCTCACTTAGATTACATCCCCCTCCCCAGGGGTCCCATGGGAGATGACTCACGCACACACTACCCCCCTCTCTAACTCCCTTCTTCTACCCCTTTTTCTCACTCTCCCTTCCTCCATCTCTTCTACTGCTCTAGACAGGGTATACCCCTTCTTTCTCTTTATTCCCTCACTCTCTCCTCTCCCTGTTCCCCCTCTTTCCCCCATCTTCCCAGCCTCCCCGTCTCTCCTCCCTCCCTCTCCACTCCCTCTTCCCCATCTTCCTCTTTCTCTCCTTCCTCTCTCTCTACTCCTTCTTCCCTGTCTCCCTCTCTCCTCTCTACACCAGCATGACTTACTGCTACGGCCACAGACCAGCCCTAGCCCAATTAAAACACACACAGACACACTGATCTGAAACGTATATTATTCTCCACTCTTGTGTGATTGAATGTTTCTAAATAATTTCCTCCTGTGATTGAATGTTTCTAAATCATTTCCTCTCTGTGATTGAATGTTTCTAAATCATTTCCTCCCTGTGATTGAATGTTTCTAAATCATTTCCTCCCTGTGATTGAATGTTTCTAAATCATTTCCTCCTGTGATTGAATGTTTCTAAATCATTTCCTCTCTGTGATTGAATGTTTCTAAATAATTTCCTCCCTGTGATTGAATGTTTCTAAATCATTTCCTCCTGTGATTGAATGTTTCTAAATCATTTCCTCCTGTGATTGAATGTTTCTAAATCATTTCCTCCCTGTGATTGAATGTTTCTAGATAATTTCCTCCCTGTGATTGAATGTTTATAAATCATTTAAATCATTAATTGCTATATTGTAATTATTTCGCCACTATGGCCTATTTATTGCCTTACCTCCCTTATCCTACCTCATTTGCACACACTGTATATAGACTTTTTCTATTGTATTATGGACTATGTTTGTTTATTCCATGTGTAACTGTGTAAAATAGTCTGTAACAAGTGTTGTTTTTGTGCACTATGGTGGATCGATTCATAATTATTTAAGAGAGCAAAGGTTTGCTTTATCTTGGCCAGATCGCAGTTGTAAATGAGAACTTGTTCTCAACTAGCCTACCTGGATAAATAAAGGTGAAATAAATAAAAATAAAAATGTCCTCCTTGATAGAATGTTTCTAAATCATATCCTCCTGTGATTGAATGTTTCTAAATCATATCCTCCTGTGATTGAATGTTTCTAAATCATTTCCTCCTGTGATTGAATGTTTCTAAATAATTTCCTCCTGTGATTGAATGTTTCTAAATCATATCCTCCTGTGATTGAATGTTTCTAAATCATATCCTCCTGTGATTGAATGTTTCTAAATCATATCCTCCTGTGATTGAATGTTTCTAAATCATATCCTCCTGTGATTGAATGTTTCTAAATCATATCCTCCTGTGATTGAATGTTTCTAAATCATATCCTCCTGTGATTGAATGTTTCTAAATCATTTCCTCCTGTGATTGAATGTTTCGAAATCATTTCCTCCCTGTGATTGAATGTTTCGAAATCATTTCCTCCTTGGTTGAATGTTTCGAAATCATTTCCTCCCTCTGATAGAATGTTCCGAAATCATTTCCTTCTGTGATAGAAGGTTTCTAAATCATTTCCTCCCTGTGATTGGGTGTTTCTAAATCATTTCCGCCCTGTGATTTGATGTTTATCTGAGCCTGATTAGAACTGTGTGTCTGCTCCCACTAATCAGCAGGTTCAACTGCACCTGACAGCAATCTCTCACCATCATTTGCATAAAAGCAGGTCATCCTTTTTACGGAGTTAATGAAAGTGATTTTCTCTGTGTATGTGTGCACACCCACGCACACAATATAATTCATCCTCCTGCAGTTGGCTAAAAGCTCTGGATAGCAGTGTACCTTAAACACAGGTCTAGGATCAGCTTGCCATACCAAAATCTTAAATAGTTAAACAGGACACAGAACTGACCTCAGACCAGTAACTTTATTGTCCACTGGACTGAGACAGAACTATAGATACTGAGCTCTAAGTACTGCTGAAGGTAATCATTTTTATGATGCTAATACACTGAGTGTACAAAACATGACAGGTGAAATCTATGATCCCTTATTTGATCCCTCAATCAGTTTAGATGAAGGGGAGGAGACAGGTTAAAGAAGGATTTTTTTAGTCTCGAGACAATTGACAAATTTATTGTGTATGTGTGGCATTCAGAGGGTGAAGGGGTAAGACAAAAGATTTAAGTGCCTTTGAACAGGGTATGGTAGTAGGTGCCAGGCACACCCGTTTGAGTGTGTCAAGAACTGCAACGCTGCTGGGTTTTTCACGCTCTATAGTTTCCTGTGTGTATCAAGAATGGTCCACCACCCAAAGGACATCCAGCCAACTTGACACAACTGTGGGAAGCATTGGAGTCAACATGGGCCAGCATCCCTGTGGAACGCTTCCGACACCTTGTAGTCCATGCCCCGACGAATTGAGGCTGTTGTGAAGGCAAAATTTGGTGCAACTCAATATTAGGAAGGTGTTCCTAATGTTTTGTACACTCAGTGTATGCATCTCATAAATTCCTGTCCATGTGTGTGTGTCCGCGTGCGTGTCTGTGTGTTTCTGTGCCTCACAAATTGCTACTACTCAGTGCTAGTGTATTGTCTCAGTAGAAGAGAATCTATGGACAGGAGGCTTTATACGTTATCATGATCGTATTATGATGCAGGTCTTATCTCAATACCATTGGGCATGTTTACAATACTAGAGTTTGGACGAAACGTTTTAATGTCTTTTAAAATCATCAGCAAGCATTTGATAGCTATGAAGACCAATGATGGATTCAATATGAATTAATTTGTGTGTCATTCAAATGTATTTTGGTCTAATTATCGCTTTGTTAGCCTTAGTGGTTAGTTAGTACTGTTACATTGTCACAGCTTAGAACAATGTGGAGGAAAACCCTGAAATACTGAGAAACCACACTGAATAGGAGAGGAGGTAGAGAGAGGTAAAGAGAGGAAGAGAGCAGGCGCGTTTAAAGGCGGCTGTTTTTGGGCCTGTTGTGTCTGATTGTGCTATTCCTCCATTTTGGCTTTGGTTCAATCTGGGAACACTGCCCAGAGAAGAGGGGGTGGGGCTAGAGAGGGAGAGAAGATCTGAATTGCATACTCCTCACATCCTCTATCCTCGTCTCCTTCTCAAAACCCATTGAACGAGAAAGCCAGAAGTCCTTCCCAGACAGCAAGAGCGAGATAGTGGAGAGAGAAGGGGGGGAGGGGGGGTGGAAAGAGAAAGAGCTGTGTGTATGAAGGGCAGAGTTCCCAGTTCATCAGCACGAAGGAAACAATATGTCTCCAGTTTCCTCTGCTCAGCCAATCTTATGCTGAATTTGTGTGTGTGTGTGCCTGCTTGTGTGTGCATTTGTGTTATTATCTGTGGTGCGTGTGCGTGTGTCTGGCCTGTTTGCCAGCCGGTGCTCCAGATGCGTAGAAACACTGTTGTATAGCGACACATTTAATGGCTGGACACATTTCTGTGGGTTTCCTGCTAGCAGAATGGAAGCTCCTCTCTCTCTCGCTATTCATCAATCTCTTTCTCTGTCTCTCTCACTATCCATCTCTATCTCCTCTCTTTAGCACAGGATGGAATCTCTACTTCTGTTTCAGCGGCAAGGCAGGCCTGAATATGGCGGAAATTAGCAGGAAGGAACTCAAACAAAAAACAAAATATTTCAATGAGCAGCAATGTGGGCTTTTTGTTGGTATTCAAGACAATTCTTTCTTGGTAACATTGTCTTGTGAACCCCCTAATGTAGCTTTTGTTTCATTAACTGTTAAACAGCTGATTTATGTCTTGTAACCCCCCCCCCCCCCCCCTTCTCCATCTTACATTGTCAAAGTGCGGTCCCACATCTAACTCTCTCCTCTCTCTCTCCTCTGTCTGTCTGTCTCGCTCTCTCTTTCTGTCGGTCTTTCTGTGTCTCTCTCTCTCTCTCTCTCCCTCTCGGTCTCTCGGTCTCTCTCTCGGTCTCTCTCTCTCTCGGTCTCTCTCTCGGTCTCTCTCTCTCTCTCTCTCTCTCTCTCTCTCTCGGTCTATCTCTCTCTCCCTCTTGGTCTCTCTCTCTCTCTCTGTCTCTCTCGCTCTCTCTCTTTCTATCGCTCTCTCTCTCCCTGTCTCTCTCTCTCCCTCTTGGTCTCTCTCTCTCTCTCTCTCTCTCTCTCTCTCTCTCTCTGTCTTTCTCGCTCTCTCTCTCTTTCTATCACTCTCTCTCTCCCTGTGTCTCTGTCTCTGTCTCTCTCTCTCTCTCTCTCTCTCGGTCTATCTCTCTCTCCCTCTTGGTCTCTCTCTGTCTCTCTCGCTCTCTCTCTCTTTCTATCGCTCTCTCTCTCCCTGTCTCTCTCTCTCTCTCGGTCTCTCTCTCTCTCTCTCTCGGTCTATCTCTCTCTCCCTCTTGGTCTCTCTCTCTCTCTCTCTCTGTCTTTCTCGCTCTCTCTCTCTTTCTATCACTCTCTCTCTCCCTGTGTCTCTCTCTCTCTCTCTCTCTCTCTCTCTCAGGTGTTCCAGGTAAGAGGAGATATAAGCGTCATGAGGTGGAACAGATCCACGGTGAGGTCAGGAGGATGTGTTCTCTCAACAATCAGAGGAGCTTTGAGCACGTGCAGAAGATCCTGCGTGTGAAGCGTCTCCAGCGCCAGGCCAAGACCGGCAACAACGTTGTCAAAAGGCGACCTGGTCGCCCCCGGAAACACCCCATTGATGAATTTGAACCCAACAATTACGGGAGCGACATAGGGAGGGGCTTTGGGATGCCGGTGCTGGAGAGGTGTGTGGACCTACCGGGCAAGCGGAGCTTAAGACCAAGTCCCGCCCCCCAGCCTCTGGAGTTTTCCAATCACGACTCAATCTCAGTGGCTATTGAGACGGTAGTTCACAGAGCACGTTCTCTGGTGCCCCTACCGACCAGAGGAGGGAAACGCAGGGGTAGACCCAGGAAGGAAGAGGGAGGGGATATGGCGTTTCATTAGCTAATCAGACAGCAGGACAGTTGCCGATACAGATGAGCTCTGGCCTATCAGAGAGCTGGTGAGAGGAGCTAACACTGGCCTTAGCAGCCAAAACAGACGTCAATTCTGGGACCTCTGTGCACTTTGACCAATTGGCCTGTCTGTTTCTCTTCTATGATTGGATGTAAGGGGTGTGACTGCAGTAGGTCTCTCTGGAGTAACATTAGAAGAGCAACAGTGTTGCACTCTGAACGAGTGTTCCTTCTGAAGACGGACAATGACACTTACCATACATGTATGTGAAACAATGATGCATACGGTACTTTTAATATGATACTGTATGGTACTTTATGGTACAATATCTGATACTATATGGCACTATTTGATAAGGTACTGTATGATACTATGGTACTATACGATATGAAATACAATGGTACTTTATGATAGTCTTTATCTGAATGTGGCAATAGCCACACCTTTACCAGCAGACAGGGGGTGGTGATTGGTTAATATGATATTGTGCAGCTCTGCTTAGTTTTGCCCCCCCCCCCCGCCGCAGAGATACTATAAAGGCAATATGCTGGACTGAGCCTCCCTGGCCTTTACAGCTATGATCTAACTGTACATAGGAACATACTCTACTTTTACCTGCCTTTTACACCGCAGAATACAGCCCATTTACATGTACTGGCTCATATCAAACTGAAATGTTGTACCATAGTCCATAAATGTGGGGATTGTGGTTTTATAACCAAAAATAGACCTGGATGTGACTCAAGACATGTTTGTTTTCAGACTGAAGGAACCACGTCTATCCATTCATTTATTCTGTGTATATAAGAAGGTCATCACATACATGGGAATATCAGGGGTGTTTGGTGAAACCTTAAAGGTCAACTTTGGGCAAAAACACAAAGATAACGGCTTTTAACTGTATAACTGATCAATGCTCCATCATACCAGGTCATTTAATGCAACAAAAGAATATATAGATAAGATATTTGGCTAAAGAAGTGCCATTTCCTACCGATCTCTAGAGCTTCTGTCCAAAAACAAATCCTGTGAAATGACATCTACACATGGAGGAGATACTGGCTAGCTACAGTGGCTAGCTTAGCTAACAAACTAGCTACGTCAGTCGTAGCGTAAGAACAGAATGACACGTCAATGAACCACCAACACCTCATTTCTGTTTGAAAATTGAGAAAGAGGAGGGGTTGGACCATTTTTTTGTGCCCAATGTCGACCTTTAAAGTTGGTTTTAATTTGCTATATAAACATACACTTACATTTAATCAAAGTCAGCACTTACATGCTTGTTCTAGCCTTACGATTTGGCCTTGACTTCAATGGTGGACATCCATTCAGAAACGTGCATTAATTTAAACCATTTGAATATGCAGGATGCTCAGCCAATGGCGTCAAACCTAAGCCCAAGCCTGAGATTTGATTGGATAGTGAAGCTGGAGGAGGACTAATGATCAGTGTGTGGTACTCTGATGGTTTCTATCTGAGTAGTGGTAGAAAAACAACAATTAAGTATTGGAATAGGGAACCAAAGTCTCCGAGTTTTACGTGTTTCACAGACTTGTCAGACAGGTGTGAGGTTGTCAGTGTTCTCATTCTACAGCTAAACACACAGGACATTAGATGCTAGCTAGCTAGAATGTTTTCAGTATTTCATAAAATAGCAGTAGGTATGTATTTCATTGGGACCTATGTCTAATGTAAACTTGGGAAGCCTCTCCTCTCTCTGGGAGGTTCTTGTCAGCTCCAGCAGTTCTGCACGTGCCTTATGTTTGTTTCTTAAACCATCACATCTCATTCTGTGGGAATTAAAAATGTAGAGAAGTCACTGAGATTGAAACCATGTACTAACGATTGTGCATTTTCGACATGTGTGTCTTAGCCACCACAACACGGGCACTACCTATGTCCCTTTGCAGCCATACGTACAACAGGCCTGATTCCATTTCAGGTTCCACGCCCCTTATGCTCACCCCTGGCTCTTTGGATTGAACAGATAAAGAGCTCTGTTAAGCACTCTATTAGAGAGACAGGTGGATCCATCACCATGCAGTATTTTCATATCTGAGCTGTGAGGAGCAGAGGTGGTAGGAGCAAGGGAAAGTGGACTTGGATCTAAATGGAACCAGGCCCCCCGGGCTGTGGGCGTGCAGGCTGTGCCAGGGGAGTTCTGGTGGGAACCATGCTGTCTTACGTAGTTGTTTGCTATGCATCAGGTCTGGCCTGAGCTGTCTGAGGAGTCCACCCTTCCACATAGACAAATAAGTGTCTTATTTACCCAATAAAACATGCAGTCATGTATCCAGAAGTGTGAATAATATCAGTAATAATTTGTAAAGCGTTGTGCAGAAAGTGACTATCATTTCATGTCAACTTTAGTGACTGCAGCTCCCTGCAGTGCTGCCTTAATCAGAAGTCAAGCTCCAGTAGTGAAGTGTTTATCTGTTGTAAATAGTCTGTTCTGTTGTGTTCTGCCTGCATGGATACAAACTGGCCTCAGCTACATATGCTGGCATATCCCCTCAACCAACCTAAGCCCATCCTAGAACACTGACCTATCTTAGTCAACATTAGACATTA
This sequence comes from Salmo salar, assembly GCF_965601325.2. Classification (NCBI taxonomy): domain Eukaryota; kingdom Metazoa; phylum Chordata; class Actinopteri; order Salmoniformes; family Salmonidae; genus Salmo; species Salmo salar. The sequence continues at coordinate 29,307,793 of NC_138310.1, read as the reverse complement.
GAACCAGCAATAGCCCTTTAGTCAGTCTCTATCCATCAATTAGAATTTTCATCAAACAGTCATAGCAAGGTTAAGATCCCAGGACCTGTGCCAGCCTATAATAATGACTCTTGTTGCACTTCAGCCAAGACCAAGAACCCCCATTGGCTAGCAGCTATACTCCCCTCAGCCAATTGGTGCCTAGTGCAGAAGTGCGTGTGTGTGTGTGTGTGTGTGTGCACAGAGGGCATTACCAAACCACGTACTCAGACCACGTGCTCAGAGGGCATTACCAAATATACACCTGTCCTTGTCAGTGTGTGTGTCAGTTCTAGGCCACTTAGAGAGAGCAGAGACTGAACTGGATCTCATAACCAAACTACACCTTTCGCAGGAGGCCTGGATCTCTCTAACCGGTTCTAGGGTCTGGGTGTCTGAGTGTGGTCTAGTGGTAGTCTAGGTTTGGTCTAAGGGGTCTAGATTTGGTATAGTTGCAGTCTAAGGGGTCTATAGACTTCAAGCTTGGCAGCTCAGTATTCCATGGTTGGTCTCTGATGTTGGAGTTAAGCCACTGGGATCTGTCTGTTTCTCTACCAGCCGATGTTCCGGTGCCTTCTACAGCTGACTAGTATTGTTCTGATCCTCTGCTTTAACTACACACAGAGACCGACCGCATGGTCCAGTACGGTCAAGGTGGGTTTTACGTTCCCTGTTGTGTACTGGATTCTGTATTCACTCTGGTCCAACTGTATGGCTGGTATGACTACAAGTAGAAGTTGCCCTTAACCACAGATCCAGGGTCAGATCACCCAACCCTAAATCATAACTTTCATTATCAGGGGGATGAAAGAACATCTGGTCCTGGATCAGTGGTTAGGGAAGAGTTCTACCCCTCCACACTTAGGCCAGTCTGACTAGTCCAATACAGCCACTGGAGCTGAATCATACTGCATGCATCTCAAATCACTCCCTACACCCTAAGTAGTTTACTACTACAGAAGACTATATGGAAAATATGGAGTTATGTGAGAAGCAGCCACAGTCTCTACTAATATGTGTATTCATTAACATATATGTTGTGTTTCTACGCTATAATGTTGTTCAAAGCTGAACATGCAGATGAAGCGTCGATGAGGAAACCAATAAATGTACTTTGCAAGAGCACAAAGTGAGCTCTTAACTGTGTTGACATATTTGAGTTTGTATACATAGTGTATTTGAACCTTTTTACTAGTGGGTTTTCCTTTATTTGCATGCTCCACTTGATTGTATTCATCAATATTTTAGACAAGCGGAGAAGTTGAATTTCAATTGAATTTGGAGCAAGACTTGTACATTGTTTGATATGTTTCTTTTTGTAATGGATTTTTAATTCATAAAGCATTTTTGTACATTGTATGAATATAAAAAATTGCAAATATTTGACATAGAAATAAGTAAATACTTAGATGGGCATGCATATGCATATATCCTTCTTAGTATGTATGTGTAAATGTACACATATTTTGTATTTGCCTTCTCTCATATACAGATATATGTAATATGCACATATACATGCAATGTATATGTATATCCATGTCTGCTGGCATGCTTCTGGTCATGTTTACCTATCATGATCTTGTAGTCTATTTTTTTTATTTCTTTTCTCTGAGGAAAAGCTTGTTCTTTTGCTACCGTTTTCCTGGCTGGCAGCATTGGGCACTTATTAAGATGAAATACAGTTGAACTTGTTCATGTTATTCATTGTGTGAAATAATAAATGAATTTATTGAAAGCTGATGATGTCATTGATGTGTTTGTTCTGACCTCTTATTGAGGTAACCTTCCACAGGGGAACATCGGTGTGTGTTCCAAGTGCACCCTGTTCCCTATATAGTCTACTACTTTTGACCAGTTCTCTGCGTGCGTGCGTTCGTGCGTGTTAGATGGCTGCAGTAAGCTGTGCAATGCTGCAGAGACCCACAACTCTGTCACACTTCCACACACACATGCATACACACATTTCCACACTCTACTAGCTTGCAGAGGATCACACACAGTCTCACACTTACATTTTACTCTCACACCTACATTACAACACACACGCGCGCATAATGTCCTCGCTATTAGCGTAACCTACAGAGTAGATACCCTCTACTTTCGCCCTCTGTTAGCTCATCAAGAGCTGTGCAGGGTAGGCTGGGCTGCAGGCCACTCTGTGATTGGTGTAGGCTAAGAGGGAAGTGCCTTACCATTGGCCGCTGCCACCTTGTAAAATTCTCCTGTTGCCATGGTTGCAGTGTGAACTGCCCAAATGTGTGTCTGTGCGTTTGGTGTAGTGCTGATGGAAATGTTGGCACCGGTGTTATTGCGCTAAAATCATTCCTCTGATTGAACTCTGGAATGTAGTGCTGTCACACTTAAATCTCCCCTCAGGAGCCCATGTTTGACTGATCACAATGCTTGCACTGGTCAGTGCACTCCTCTTTACCCTAGGGTCAGGCACCTAACACATTTAAAACATCAAATCATAACTCTACCAGCAGATAAATAACACATAGCTCACCAACTCAACAATTAGTATTTTTTCGTAACAGATGAAGTGATTTCTAGCATTGCCATCTATTGACTACCACAACTCTCTCCACAGATCGAATCTGCCTTTATGAAAGGTTACAGGGTTAAAGGATAGATGTACTAAACATTTGCGTCTCTTTTAGAACTGAAAAGTGAAGGTCAAAACACCATAATAATATACTCCATCACCACAGACTGTTGAAGTCTGGTCAGTACTGGGAGTTGGGCCTGTTCTCTAGTAGAGTGCATTGCAAATGGCACCCTATTCTGTATATAGTGCACTACTGTTGACCAAAGCCCTATATGACCTGATCAAAAATAGTGCACTATACAAGGAATCACAGGAGGTTGGTGGCACCTTACTTGGGGAGAACGAGCTCGTGGTAATGACTGGAGCGGAATAGGTGGAACAGTATCAAATACATCTATGACATGGTTTCAATATGTTTGATGTCATTCCATTGGCTCCGTTCCAGACATTACTATGAGCCAATCCCCTCAGCAGCCTCCTGTGTAGGGAATAGGGTGCAGTTTGGGATGCAAACCCTTTTGACTCTGGCTTTTCAGTTCTGTGGTCCACACAGCAGAGAGACTGGAGACGACCTCTGGTGGTAAGAAATTTAACTATACCCTGACCATCACTGTCCACCAGGCAGATCGCTCAAGATTGACTTTGAAATTGGACGTCTGTCCATGTCCTGAGGACATCAGGATTGCCTTCAAAACTGGCCACTATGGGCAACAGTGAGTGCTATCAATATCAAGTAGGCTTGGGCTTTGCTAAGGTTTGGTGGATAATCCCATGACTCTGGATCCGAGGTCACATATTCAATCCCAGGGGTAGACACCAATGATCTTTTTTTTGTTATATCCCAATCCCAAACCTTAACCATTAGGAATGAATGCCTAAACGTAATGTTTTAATTGTATCCAAAACCTTTACCCTTAACTTCCAAATTTGACATTTGGAGAAAAGGAAAGATGCTGAGCAGGAGGAGTTAACCTAGGGTGTCAAAAATATTTGACCAGAAAACATAGGATTGGTGAAAGTAATGTGGTGGATGCTCACTGTGGAGCTATCTGCTTTTACCTGTCCTGTTCTGATCAGGAGCAATCTGCTCTGCATAGTGATGGCTACTGTTGCCACGGTGACAGCATGACTCATGGCAGTTTGGTGAGTGGAGTCGTCTTTTTGGTGTGTGCACGTTCATGTGTGTGTTGTGCATTTGTTGAGCCTTCATGAGCAGATCCATTTAAATTATATTAGTAGCATACTTCATTTTTCTCTCTCTCTCTCTCTCTCTCTCTCTCTCTCTCTCTCTCTCTCTCTCTCTCTCTCTTCCTCTCAGATCAGTTCTTCAGATACGTTAATCAGTTGTCTTTTTGTCAGTGCTAAACGTCCTAGCAAAACCCTACTTGCTGGTAATATCGCTCACTGTTGCCATAGTAGCAACAGTGAGTGCATTTCCAAACGTCCTCAGGACATGGATAGATGTCCAACTTCGACTTCTATCTTGAACGACCTGGCTGTGTTTGCAACACTTTAACTAGTTGCTTTGAACGCAACTCCTCAACAAACATCAGCTGCTTCTCATTGCTAATCAGATGCCACACCTGTCCTCACTCTCCTTAATCACCACTGCCACCACTACTTAAACCTGACCAAACGCCTGTTCCTCCTCTTTGTTCTGCTTCGCGGCATTGTGCGTTACTAGCCTTAACAAGCTTTGCAGCCCTCCACATTCTATCTATAGGTTCTCTCAGTTTCTTCCAAGGAACTGCTGGGGGGGATTCCCATCACCACAGCAGCCTAACTACCATGGCCTGATGACTCCAAGCCACAACTACAGAGTCCACACCTGGATCTTTCATCTGCAGCCCTTGGCTTCATCTGGTCCATTCTCATTTCCCCCTAATCTGAATTCTCACATCAATTACATTTCCTCAACTATTCTAAACCCATTTCAATGTCTGGTCATTAAACTCGGGAATACCACAGTCATATTATGAATGATCCCCCTCAGGGAACACATACAGGAGGCTGCTGAGGGGAGGACTGCTCATAACAATGATTGGAATGTCATGAATAGTATCAAACCCATGGAAAGCATGTGTTTGATATGTTGGATACCTTTCCATTTTCCGTTCCAGCCATTACTATGAGCCGTCCTCCCCAATGAAGGTGCCACCAGATGCTTTTTGCGTTTGCTCATATCTCCTTATATTAAGGACGTACGATCATTGTAGGCCTAAGCAGACCAGCGGGAGTTTCCACCATATTTTGTAGACCAGTCAATTCCTTTTAAACTCATAAGAGTGGGAGAATATCTATACATTTTTGGCGGAAGAGTAGATATTTGGTCATGTCAGAGGGCTGCATTCCCGCAGGTTTCCCGCGGGATCAGCAGGTCCCGAAAGAGGTCATTGCGGTGCATGTCTGTTGTAGAAAGAGGTCATTGCCGTGCATGTCTGTTGTAGAAAGAGGTCATTGCCGTGCATGTCTGTTGTAGAAAGAGGTCATTGCGGCGCATGTTTATGTTGTAGAAAGAGGTCATTGCGGCACATGTCTGTGTTGTAGAAAGAGGTCATTGCGGCGCATGTCTGTGTTGTAGAAAGAGGTTGTTGCGGCGCATGTCTGTCATTGCGGGTTGACGTGTTTTTAACGTGTTTGCTCTTTTACTATATAATTTCTTACATTTACATTTGAGTAATTTAGCAGACGCTCTTATCCAGAGCGACTAACAGGAGCAATTAGGGTTAAGTGCCTTGATCAAGGGCACATCGACAGATTGTTAACCTAGTCAACTCAGGGGTTTGAGGCCGACGTGAGAAAAACATTTAAATGTGTTAACCCTCACAAGGCTGCCGGTCCAGACGGCATCTCTAGCCGAGTCCTCAGAGCATGCGCAGACCAGCTGGCTGGTGTGTTTACGGGCATATTCAATCTTTCTCTATCCCAGTCTGTTGTCCCCACATGCTTCAAGATGACCACCATTGTTCCTGTACCCAAGAAGGCAAAGGTAACTGAACTTAATGACTATCGCCCTGTAGCACTCACCTCTGTCATCATGAAGTGCTTTGAGAGACTAGTCAAGGATCATATCACCTCTACCTTACCTGATACCCTAGACCCACTTCAATTTGCTTACCAACCCAATAGATCCACAGACGATGCAATTGCCATCACTCTGTACACTGCCCTGTCCCATCTGGACAAGAGGAATACCTATGTAAGAATGCTGTTTATTGACTACTGCTCAGCATTCAACACCATAGTACCCTCCAAGCTCATCATTAAGCTCAAGGCCCTGGGTCTGAACCCCACCCTGTGCAACTAGGTCCTCAACACTGGGGCCCCACAAGGGTACGTTCACCCATGACTGCGTGGCCAAGCATGCCTCCAGCTCAATCAAGTTTGCAGACGACACAACAGCAGTAGGCTTGATTACCAACGATGACGAGACAGCCTACAGAGAGGAAGTGAGGGCTCTGGGAGTGTGATGCCCGGGAAAAAACCTCTCACTCAAGGTCAACAAAACAAAGGAGATGATCGTGGACTTCGGGAAACAGCAGAGGGTGCACCCCCCTATCTATATCGACAGGACCGCAGTGGAGAAGGTGGAAAGGTTCAAGTTTCTTGGTGTACACATCACTGACAAACTGAAATGGACCACCCACACAGACAGTGTGGTGAAGAAGGCGCCTCTTCAACCTCAGGAGGCTAAAGAAATTTGGCTTGTCAACTAAAACCCTCACACATTTTTACAGATGCACAATTGAAAGCATCCTGTCGGGCTGTATCACCACCAGGTATGGCAACTGCACCGCCTGCAACCGCAAGGCTCTCCAGAGGGTGGTGCGGTCTGCCCAACGCATTTCCGGGGGCAAACTACCCGCCCTCCAGGACACCTACTGCACCCGATGTCACAGGAAGGCCAAAAAGATCATCAAGGACATCAACCACCCGAGCCACTGCCTGTTTACCCCGCTATCATCCAGAAGGCGAGGTCAGTACAAGTACATCAAAGCTGGGACCGAGAGACTGAAAAACAGCTTATTTCTCAAGGCCATCAGACTGTTAAACAGCCATCATATTAGAGGCTGCTGCCTATAGGCATAGACTAGGAATCACTGGCCACTTTAAGGAATGGAACACTAGTCACTTAATAATGTTTACATATCTTGCATTACTCATCTCATATGTATATACTGTTTTTTATACTATTCGACTGTATCTTAGTCCATTCCGCTCTGACATCGCTCGTCCTTATGTATATAGTCTTAATTCATTCCTACTTACATTTGTGTGTATTGGGTATATGTAGTGTAATTTGTTAGATATTACTTGTTAGATATTACTGCACTGTCGGAGTTAGAAGCACAAGCATTTCGCTACACCCGTAATAACATCTGCTAAAACCATGTATGTGACCAATAACATTTGATTTGATTTGATCATTTTGGTTATTGGCCCAATGCTCTTAACTGGTAGGCTACCTGCCGCCCATCCGAGCCAAATTTCATAATCTGCTTGCATGCGCCTCCCCTATATCAAGGTGTTTTGCTACTTCCCTTATGCACTACGCTTTTCCATGTGCTAACTTTTACTATTTCACAGGTCAGTATAGTCTACCAGTCTAACGGTCTATCCTGCCCTCTACCCACCATTCATAGTGACAATAGTGGTAGGTGGATCGTTTGTCCAGATCTGCAATAGGCTAACTAGCAATCATACCACACATACAGTGCTTTCGGAAATTACTCAGGCCCCTTAACTTTTTCCACATTTTGTTACATTACAGCCTTATTCTAAAATTAATTCAATCGTTTTTTCCTCATTGATCTACACACAATACCCCATAATGACAAAGAAAAAACGTTTTTGGGAAATTTGTGCAAATGTATAAAAAATGTAAAACGGAAATATCGCATTTGCATACTGAAGGTATTCAGACCCTTTACTCTGTACTATGTTGAAGCACCTTCGGCAGCGATTACAGCCTCGAGTCTTCTTAGGTATGACGCTACAAGCTTGGCACACCTGTATATGGGGAGTTTCTCCCATTCATCTCTGCAGATCCTCTCAAGCTCTGTCAGGTCTGAGGTCCTGAGCGCTCTGGAGCAGGTTTTCATCAAGGATCTCTCTATACTTTGCTCCGTTCATCTTTTCCTCGATCCTGACTAGTCTCCCAGTCCCTGCCGCTGAAAAACATACCCACATTATGATGCTGCCACCACCATTCTTCCCCGTAGGGATGGTGCCAGGTTTCCTCCAGACGTGACGCTTGACATTCAGGCCAAAGAGTTCAATCTTGGTTTCATTTGAGCAGATAATCTTGTTTTGAGAGTCTTTAGGAGCCTTTTGGCAAACTCCAAGCGGGCTGTCATGTGCCTTTTACTGAGGATTGGCTTCCGTCTGGCCACTCTACCATAAAGGCCTGATTGTTGGAGTGCTGCAGAGATGGATGTCCTTCTGGAAGGTTCACTTATCTCAACAGAGGAACTCTGGAGCTCTGTCAGAGTGAACATTGGGTTCTTGGTCACCTCCCTGACCAAGGCCCTTCTCCCCCGATTGCTCATTTTAGCCAGGCGGCCAACTCTAGGAAGAGACTTGGTGGTTCCAAACTTCTTCCATTTAAGAGTGATGGAGGCCACTATGTTTTTGGGGACCTTCAATGCTGCAGACATTTTTTGGTACCCTTCCCCAGATCTGTGTCTCGACACAATCCTGTCTTGGAGCTCTACGGACAATTCCTTCAACCTCATGGCTTGGTTTTTGCTCTGACATGCACTGTCAACTGTGGGACATTATATAGAAAGCTGTGTGCCTTTCCAAATCATGTCCAATCAATTGCCACAGGAGAAATCCAATCAAGTTTTAGAAACATCTCATGAATGATCAATGGAAAAAATAGATTTTTTTTATTTAATATTTTAGAATAAGGCTGTAACGTAACAAAATGTGGAAAAGGTCAAAGGGTCTGAATCTGAAGGCACTGTAAAAGCATTCAAGCTGCATCAATTTTCAATATGAATCGACAAGAACAAATAGGAATGGCTGCGGACAGCCCAGGAACAGCATGAAAGAACAGTGAATACATGAAACTCGGCTCAAAAACTCCCCTATTGATATTGTTTAGGGGCAATACAACTATCCTACCTAGACAATAGTAGCCTACAACCCTACAATGTAATGAATAATTTGATTATTGTTCTCAATTGAGTCCAAAATTCGACTCTGGCTGCAGTAGAAATGTCGTTTGAATGTCGTTTCAATTGGATCCGTTGTTGGTCTACTCTTGACAGTTGATATGGTCTACAAAGCATAGCTACATAGCAAGCCAGTCTGGCTGCATTTTTACTTCTGATACTGAATGCGCTGTATGTTTCGGATTATCATTCTCCCAAGTCGTCCTATAATAATGTGGCCAGATATGCTCCAAGCAGGCCCAGTTACGGGCATGATACACTAGCACAGAATTCCGCGTGGTGAAACACCGCTTCCCATTAATTTCAATGGAAGGTAAATGGTGAGAAGCGGAGAGGGCGGGCGACCTTTGGGTGGTGCGAAGGTGGCGTGGGAGGCGGTGAAAAATATAAACTTTTCCCAACTTTATGTAAATCACCAGCGGCGACCACTGGGCAATGACCAATCATATCGAGTGGTTCCTATGACGAATTTGACGCTATGCAACCCAAGGCTGGAGACTTTCTTCAACAAAGATGGCTGACAAAAATGCAAGGATGGAATTAAATGTAAGTGATTTATAACATCATAACGAATCATACAAAACATTTACAGTTGACAGGAATATGTTAGTTAACATAGAGACAAACGATTATGCATATTTTTTTATCATGGTTAATTTACGAAAATCGCGATTTAGCAAGCTAGGTGACTAGCTAACATTAGTCAGCTAGCTGGCTAGCTTTATGGGTGTTGTGACATGAGTATGAAATTGTAATTCTGGTTGTTTAATGTTTTAAGGACTCCTGAAACAACCAGCAAACCAGGCTGTCGTCTTGTGAAACAGTGGATGTAAAGAATCTAGTTAGCTAAAATATTTAGTGCAAATCCAATGTACAATTTTGTAAACTTGCCTTGCTTATATTTTCCATGCAATGCAGATAGATGAAATAACGTAGCTAACTATGTGATTGTCTTTTTTCCAACAATTGTTTAGACAGATTATTTCACTTATAATGGAAAATTGTAAACAATTGTTGTAAAAAAGACTTGTCATGCACAATGTAGATGTCCTAACCGACTTGCCAAAACTATAGTTTGTTAACAAGAAATTTGTGCAGTGGTTGAAAAACGAGTTTTAATGACTTCATATTGGCACCGCACGAATCATACACCCTAATGCCAATACCACCCAATTTGGTCCACATTCATCCAAATCATATTGCAAATTTCATATGGCAAATGCCAAGTGTAACACAACCCCAAAAATCCTATAGATGGCGAGCGCGCTCCACCGTGGATTTTTATATTGCAAATGTAACACAAGTCAACACCCAAGGGTCAAATTTTTTAAAAATTATTTAAAAAACTAAAACTTATCACCCCCTTAAAAAAGTGCTTTCTGGACCATTTTTCTGTATTTTTTTTCGATTTTTATGTCAATAACACATGTAAAGAGCTGTATGAACATACTTTTGACATATTTTATTGACAATCTTTTGTGTTGTTTTTGCTTGTGCATAAGGCATATGTTTTGTGCATTTGGAATATGATTTCATAGTAAGTCAAAAGTTACTTTTTTTTGTTCTTTTTTTTGCCAAATGACATTAGAAATGTCCAAATGAAATGTCCAATTCTTTTTTTGTCAATTATGAAAGCATTAAATGTGCCAAATCATAGCAAATATCCAATAGATGGCGAGCGCTCTCCACAGTGAATTTTCTTATTGCAAATGTAACACAAGTCAAGACCCAAGAGTCAAATTTTGAAAAAAATGAAGAAAAAAAATTGAAAACTTATCACCCCCTTAAAGTGCTTTCTGACCGTTTTCAAAATTCTTTCAATTTTTTTTGTCAATTACACATGTATAAGAGCTGTATGAACATACTTTTGATATATTTTATTTATATAATTTTTTGGGTTGTTTTTGCTTGTGCATAAGGCATATGTGCATTTGGAATATGATTTCATAGGAAGTCAAAAGTGACATTTCAATTGTTTTGGGTTGCCAAATGCCATTAGAAATGTCCAAATGAAATGTCCAATTATTTTTTTGGTCAATTATACATGTATGAAAGTATTGAATGTGCCAAATCAGGATGTTTGTCCATTTGCCATGTACGATCATAGGAAGTCGGTTTCCAAACCCAAAAGTCAGTGAATCATGTCCAAATGGCATTTATACTGCCCAAATGATATATATAGCCCTATGTTAAGCCATGAATCAACCTAGGTGGTCTATTTGTCATGTATGATGAGGGAGAAGTGGGACTCTGTTGTTTGTAAACGATTTTTAGAAAAACGTCCAAAATGACCATTACCATCACGAATTTGACATGCTCAAAAATACTGCAGAAATGCAAAATTGACTGGCCCGATGAACTCGGGATGGCCGGGCAGTGACTCTGGTTCCTCTCCATCGGTCGTCACCCAGCAAGTCAGCGTCCATCAGTCAATTAGATGTCATTTTGATACCAAACTGATACCATCTGACACCAAATCCACTTTTTCCAACTCGTTTAGAAGCCAACTATCACATATATCAGAGCAGGCCCATAATTCACAGCGCCTTCAGTTTAAACCATAAAAAAACATAAAACATGTAGTTACGTTCAAGCTGCGGGTCCAGCTCTGACATTATTTGTAGGCCTATGTGAGGCGACCCCGAATCCCAAGTTTCGGCTTGATAGGTCATTTGGTGCCTGAGCAACGGCCTTAATTGGTGCTGAAAATCCACTTTTTCAGGGCGTTGCTACGGGGTCCTTGAATGAGCTATCGGACAGAAACGTTGGGGTCCGTCTCTATGGGCCGAGACAGTTTCAATGCACCTAGTCTTGCGACTCTGGGACATTTCTAAATGTCGCCATTTTCGTGATGATCAAAATGAATTGAACATATTGCAAATGTACGAGGCTGTTTCTCGGTCTGAGAACCTTCTAGAGCCACATATCTCACCGTACCCTATCGGACTTGAGCTCTAGAACAGGTTTCTAAAGTTTCAGAGCTCTAGGTCTGACGGTTCTTTGATCATTCGAACGAAGGTAACTATTGCAGGCAGTGTATGTCTCTAAGCCCCCACACTGTGTCACTATGACCTAGCTGTGTGTGTGTGTGTTCGTTGTTTTTGCAAATCTGATGGGATAAATGACTGATTTACAGTTCATGAGGGTTACCTAGTCACACATATGAAGTTCTGGAAAGATGTGACTTTTTTAACACTTCAAAACAGCTACTGTGACCCATATTTAAGGCACTTCCGGTTGGAACAGGAAGCTATAAGTAAACACATATCCTGATTGGGGTATGCTATTACAGAATCCTGAGTTTTTTAAGTCTTTACATTAAGAATGGACTGATCTACATAGGGTTGAATGCAGTGATTTTCATAATCTGCAGGCTGGTTATAGAAAAACACTTTTTGGGTGTTTTTAACCACTTCAGGTTGCTCCAGGAAGCTTAGAATCGACATAGGTAGACCTCATAGTGGCCTGAAGGTATGTCATCGAAGACAAGTTCATAAGGCATGCATAACCTACATAGGCTTCAGGTTGAATTTAGGGGAATAGGCAATGTATTCCTATGGGGAGAAAAGTCATTGCAAACTTTTTGATGTAAACACCTTCTTTTAACTGTTAACCTGTTGGGTCTAGGGGGCAGCATTTGCACGTCTGGATAAAAAAATGTACCCGATTTAATCTGGTTACTAATCCTACCCAGTAACTAGAATATGCATATACTTATTATATATGGATAGAAAACACTCTAAAGTTTCCAAAACTGTTTGAATGGTGTCTGTGAGTATAACAGAACTCATTTGGCAGGCAAAACCCTGAGACATTTTCTGACAGGAAGTGGATACCTGATGTGTTGTATTGACTTTAAACCTATCCCATTGAAAAACACAGGGGTTTAGGAATATTTTGGCACTTCCTATTGCTTCCACTAGATGTCACCAGCCTTTACAAAGTGTTTTGAGTCTTCTGGAGGGAGATCTGACCGAACAAGAGCCATGGAACGGTGATGTCCCATTAGACACCTGGCGCGCGAGTTCATGTTGGGTACCCTCGTTCCAATACGTTATAAAAGAGTATGCATTCGTCCACCTTGAATATTATTCATGTTCTGGTTAAAAAAGGCCCTAATGATTTATGCTATACAACGTTTGACATGTTTGAACGAACGGAAATATATTTTTTCCCCTCGTTCATGACGAGAAGTCCGGCTGGCTTACATCATGTGCTAACGAGACGGAGATTTTTGGACATAAATGATGAGCTTTTTTGAACAAAACTACATTCGTTATGGACCTGTGATACCTGGAAGTGACATCTGATGAAGAGAATCAAAGGTAATGGATTATTTACATAGTATTTTCGATTTTAGATCTCCCCAACATGACGTCTAGTCTGTATCGCAACGCGTATTTTTCTGGGCGCAGTGCTCAGATTATTGCAAAGTGTGATTTCCCAGTAAGGTTATTTTTAAATCTGGCAAGTTGATTGCGTTCAAGAGATGTAAATCTATAATTCTTTAAATGACAATATAATATTTTACCAATGTTTTCTAATTTTAATTATTTAATTTCTGACGCTGACTTGACTGCCGGTTATTGGAGGGAAACGATTTCCTCAACATCAATGCCATAGTAAAACGCTGTTTTTGGATATAAATATGAACTTGATAGAACTAAAAATGCATGCATTGTCTAACATAATGTCCTAGGAGTGTCATCTGATGGAGATTGTAAAAGGTTAGTGCATCATTTTAGCTGGTTTTATGGTTTTGGTGACCCTGTCTTTGACTTGACAAAACATTACACACAACTCTTGTAAATGTACTGTCCTAACATACTCTAAATTTAGGCTTTCGCCGTAAAACCTTTTTGAAATCGTAAAACGTGGTTAGATTAAGGAGATGTTTATCTTTCAAATGGTGTAACATAGTTGTATTTTTGAAAAATTTGAATTTTGACATTTATTTGGATTCAAATTTGCCGCTCTTGAAATGCACCTGCTGTTGATGGAGTGCACCACGGGTGGCACGCTAGCGTCCCACCTAGCCCCAAGAGGTTAAGGGTTAATGCCACATGGTCAATGTTAGGCTTGCATAGATCGGGAGGACCTCAGGAACATTCCTGAGGTCGAATTGTGCTTCTAACCCTAACGGTTCCGCCGCTGTCACCCAAAAGCACTTGAAAATTAGGGCCAGGCTTAATTTTGGGCCTACTTTTTCTCACGGTCACTGCGCTTAGACCGAGCGAGCTACGGTCAAGCGGGGCATCTCGTTGAACTCGGCACAGCCTAGAGATAATGGTAATGCCATTGCAGGCTCAGTGTGTCTTTAAGCACCGTACTGTGTCACTCCATCCTTGCTCTGTGTGTGTGTGTGTGTGTGAGCTTTTATTTGACATCTGATGGGATGACTGATTTACAGTTCATGAGTGTTGCCTAGTCACACATATGAAGTTGTGGAAAGATCTGACCTTTTTAACCCTTCGAAACAGCCCCTATGACACCATTTTAAGGCACTTCTGGTTGACACAGGAAGCTGAAAGTGAACACATATCCTCCTTGGGTTAGGCTCTTATAGAATATTGAGTTTTAAGTCTTTACGTTAAGAACTGACTTATTTACAGAGGGTTGAACAAGTGTGTGTTGTTTCAGAAAATCACAGAAAATCACAAATCTCACAGAGCGCCGAAATCCGCCTTACCGGATTCATCTGAACACGCTGCAACTGGATCTGTAACTTTTGGGGTGGAAAAACAAATTTTTTTGAATATCACCAATTTGACATTGTACAATTTCTCTTAAATTACGATAGATAAATGTCTGGTTCTTTTTACCTGACACCGTAGGCTCATGTACTTTGACGTGAAGTGGTCAAATTAGCGCTCTATTTTAATTTTTGACTTTCAATCCCAGAAAAATGGCCTTAACTCCAAAAGCGTCGAGGCCTCGACTCCATCTTGTTCGGGGCCAACTGCCCATTATGCCAAACCAATGCTCACCAAGTTTCGTCTTCGAAGTCTTTTCCGTTTAGGAGAAAAGGCCACGTCGTGATTGGTGATGTTTGTTACATTTGCAATATGATTCCATTCGCCCTCCTGTGGTATAATCCGGGACAGGTGAGAAATGCCCAAAATGTGAAAATGTTATAAAACGGAAACCGAACGTCCGAGAGACTCCGTTCAATGACTTCCCGGAAGATCCGGCCCCGGTGCACGGCTCGACTCCCTCCGCGAATTTTACAAACGTTCGCGGACGTCTAGTAAGGGACCGTACATTTGCAATATGGACTTTCTCACTGACCATACAGCAAATGCCAAAATGTTCCCTTCATGTATGTAAACTTCCGACTTCAACTGTACATGTAGTTATTACCATGCATGAGATCCCCACATTGTAGCCTGTACATTTAATATATTCACTGATCATGTACTCTACCTTTGAAAATAAAGGTGCAGTTCAGGTATGAATATCTTTGAGATTTTTTTCAGTCATATCCAATACCAGTAGTATCAAATTCAAGTCTTGGAATGATGCTGTGTCTGCATGTATGGTGGCAAGAAAAAGTATGTGAACCCTTTGGAATACCTGGATTTCTGCATAAATTGATCATCAAATTTGATCTTATCTTTATCTAAGTCACAACAATAGACAAACACAGTGTGCTTAATGTAACAACACCCACATTATTGTATTTTTCTGGTTTATATTGAATTTAATCATTCACAATGTAGGTTGGAAAAAGTAGGTGAACCCCTAGGCCAATGACTTCTCCAAAAGCTAATTGGAGTCAAGAGTCAGATAACCTGGAGTCCAATCAATGAGACGAGATTGGAGATGTTGGTTAGAGCTGCCTAGCCCTATTAAAAAAAACTCACAAAATTTGAGTTTGCCATTCACAAGAAGCATTGCCTGATGTGAACCATGCCTCGAACAAAAGAGATCTTAGAAAACCAATTAAGAATTGTTGACTTGCATAAAGCTGGAAAGGGTTACAAAGGTATCTCTAAAAGCCTTGATGTTCATCAGTCCACGGTAAGACAAATTGTCTATAAATGGAGTAAGTTCAGCACTGTTGCTACTCTCCCTAGGAGTGGCCATAATGGAAAGATTACTGCAAGAGCACAGAGAAGAATGCTCAATTAGGTTAAGAAGAATCCTAGAGTGTCAGCTAAAGACATGTTAACATCTCTGATGATGAGTCTACAATACATTTAACAAGAGTGGTGTTAATGGGAGGACACCACGGAAGAAGCCACTGCTGTCCAAAATAAACATTGCTACACGTCTGAAGTTTGCAAAAGTGCACCTGGATTTTCCACAGCGCTACTGGCAAAATATTCTGTGGACAGATGAAACTAAAGTTGAGTTGTTTGGAAGGAACACACAGCACTATGTGTGAAGAAAAAGGCGCAGCACACCAACGTTAAAACCTCATCCCAACTGGAAAGTATGGTGGAGGGAGCATCATGGGTTGGGGCTGCTTTGCCTCAGGACCTGGACAGCATGCTATCATCGACAGAAAAATGGATTCCCAAGTTTATCAAGACATTTTGCAGGAGATTGAAATGCTATCTGTCTGCCAATTGAAGCTCAACAGAAGTTGGGTGATGCAACAGGAAAACGACCCAAAAAACAGAAGTAAATCAACAACAGAATGGCTTCAACAGAAGAAAATACGCCTTCTGGAGTGGCCCAGTCAGAGTCCTGACCTCAACCCGATTGAGATGCTGTGGCATGACCTCGAGAGCGGTTCACACCAGACATCCCAAGAATACTGCTGAACTGAAACACTTTTATAAAGAGGAATGGTCCAAAATTCCTCCTGACCGTTGTGCAGGTCTGATCCGCAACTACAGAAAACATTTGGTTGAGGTTATTGCTGCCAAATGAGGGTCAAACAGTTATTAAATCCAAGGGTTCACATACTTTTCACACTATGCACTGTGAATGTTTACACAGTGTGTTCAATAAAGACATGAAAACATATTGTTTGTGTGTTATTAGTTTAAACAGACTGTGTTTGTCTATTGTTGTGACTTAGATGAAGATCAGATCACATCTTTTTCACCAATTTATGCAGAAATCCAGGTAATTCCAAAGGATTCACATACTTTTTCTTGCCACTGTATGTATTACAATTATATACTTCAACAGTGCTTACCAATCTTGGTCCTGGGACATCAATGGTTGCACATTGTAACTATGCAATAGACTAGAAACATGATTCAAGGTATCTGTAGGAATATGGAAGATAATGTCATTATTAGACTTTTACATCACCAGGTCATTGTGGATTACCAAAGGATAATATCCCTCATAACAAATCATGATAACATTGGATTGATAGATGCATGTGACAATGACAGGATCATATCAAGGATAGCGTCACAAATGAATACATAAATACCACTTGAAGCTTGATGATGAGTTGATTATTTGAATCAGCTGTGCAGTGCTAAAGCAAAAACAGAAATGTGCACCCCTTTGAGTCCCCAGGACCAGGACTGAAAACCAGTGCTCTTCATTGGGACTTCTTCATATGTAGACAGGCTTTCATAGCTCTCTTTATCTGAGGACTGAAAACCTGAGAAAACAGACTTCATGTCCTCAAATTACACCACACTGAATATTATGTTACTATTATCTCCGTCCTCACTTCTAGGGACTGGAACTACACAAAAGTACCTGCCCTATCCAGAATAGCCTACTTTGACAGTTGGGGCTGCTATGCTTTCCCTCTCCTCCATGGCTGTTAGTTAGCTAGCTACAAAACAATTGCATAGAGTTTTTTTTACAGTGATAAATACATCAAGATAGCTAGCTAATATGAAGTTAGGTAGCTGGTGATATTTAATTAACTTAGCCAGCTATCTATCTATACAGTACGTAAAGTTGGTTATATAGCTAGCTAGCTACGTTAGCAGCTCATTTGAGTTAGCCTGCACTGTAACTAGTTAGCTAATAATATATAGGATTTTTTACATTTTCGAAATGTATTTACTTGAATAGATTCTCTGAGCCATGTGGACAATTGGAAACATAGCAGCAAAGTTTGTTTGTCACCAGAGCGTTTTAGAGCATATTACTATTTAACTATTTACCCATTTAATAACCAGACCTTCATACAGACTTGCTATGCTCAATTCTTGACGCACAATCTAACATGCTGCTATATACTGCCAGCATGCCCACAAGCAAGCCTAAGCGGCACTTGGCAATTTACCTGCTTGCTAGTGAAAACGAGCCACAAAGGTCCCCGCCCTCTCCGCTTCTCACCGCGGGGGCACCGCGTGCTAGTGAACACCGGGCATAACACTTCAATATAGCCTAAATATGAATTATTAAACTTTTAAAATGTATTACCTTTTCTATGTGGCATAAACACAAACAGTCACAGTGTTTTAATCTGATTAGGCTACTTCAAATGTCTCCTGTAGGCATGCGCACGTTCATCCAAAATATATTTCCAGCCTCCTTAAAATGGCTTGACATTGACCGGGTTTCCATCCAACCTTTTTATGCAGTAAAGTAGCCTACATGTTGGATAAAAAAAACATTTTATTTTTAGTGACAAAACCATCAGTAGGCCTAGAATGGAAAATTTGACGGAAACCCATTTAACTAGTTTTTTATTTGGTACATGGGAATTTAACCTCAAAAGTTATTTTTTTGTGCACTACATATTTATGTCCAGACTTTTGTCAATTTGATGAAAACACAACTCTGGGAAAATGCCCCAGAGTTTCCCTTAACCTTAGACGGTAATTGTGGCCGATGGAAAAAAAAAATGAAAAGCCAAGAAATTAAATTGTAGCAGGCCAGAAATCCTGGAGAAGCTGTCTGTCATAGCTTACACCCCAAATTTGCTCATCAGCACCATTCTCTCAGGCCTTGAATGCATGGGAGCCTGCTCCTGAGGAGAGAGTGAGAGAGGAGCCTTGCCTAGGCTACTGTTGATTGTGAAGATGGAGGCCTTTTTCATTGAAGTAAAACAAACTTTGGAGGAAAAAGAGTATGCCTATAGTGAAAAGCCTACAAGGGGAATTTAATATAGATTTTAATATTGTAATTGAAGACGAGAAGAAAGTTGGCATGGCCAAATGTAGGCCTCTGTGCAACTCCCTATTCGGGTAGGATGCAATTTTGGATTTACATTTATTTATAATAATTTGTTTTATCATTGTTATTATTGTAAGCCTATTTATGAATCAAAACCCCCAAAAACGATATGCAAAACCTGTTTTGTTTAATTCTGTTGACATTTTAAGTGTCTAAATTCAATTCAATCTGTCTTTAATTGTGTGCGCCTTATTTAGTTAAGTAAGTAGGTCTGTTGTAAAATAAATGACATTAGCCTATTTCTTTAATTTGTTGCATATTGTAGGCACTTGCCTTTGTTGGTTAATTGCTGCAATATAGCCTGTTCAGAACTGATGTGAAGGTTTAAACCATATTTAATTCTGTTGAGACCAGTTCCAACTGCAATACTTTGTTTGCCGCAATATAATAGCCTTCTTATATATTCCCTAAAAACAATGGCTTGACTTATTTTTGAGATTACCACAATAAAGTTTAGAAACATTTATGAAGGTCTGGTGGCTATTATTAGACTTTAGCTAAAGCAAGCCTATTATATGAAGGCTGTCACGCCCTGGCCATAGAGAGGTTTTTGTTCTGTATTTTGGTTAGGCCAGGGTGTGACTAGGGTGGGCATTCTATGTCCTTTTTTCTATGTTTTTGTATTTCTTTGTTTTGGCCTGGTATGGCTCTCAATCAGGGACAGCTGTACATCGTTGTCGCTGATTGGGAGCCATACTTAGGCAGCCTGTTTTCCTTTGGGGTCTTGTGGGGAGTTGTTTTCTGTCTTGTGTGTTCACCTGGCAGTACTGTTGGCTTTCGTTTTCTTGTTTTATTTAAAGTGTCATTAAAGTTAATATGAGCACTTACCACGCTGCATCTTGGTCCTCTCTGTCAGACGATCGTTACAGAACTACCCACCACAACTGGATCAAGCAGCGTGCTCGGGAGGAGATGGACACCTGGTCTCATCAGGAGTGGATTGGGAGGAGAGACTGGACTTGGGGCCAGGTGATCGACAGATATCGGAGCCTACCCGGGAAGAACGAGAGGCAGCCCCAAAACATTTTTTGGGGGGGGCACACGGGTAGTTTGGCTGGACCAGGGGTGAGGCCTGAATCAACTACCCGTGCCTTTTGCGGTAAGCAGGTGCCTGCCTCTCGCAACTCTCTCTCCAGTGCGCCTGCCCAGCCCAGTACATCCTGTGCCTGCTCCCAGAGCCAAGCCTCCTGCATGTCTCCCCAGTCTGGTGAGTCCTGTGCCTGCTCCCAGAGCAAGGCCTCCTGCATGTCTCCCCAACCTGGTGAGTCCTGTGCCTGCTCCCAGAGCAAGGCCTCCTGCATGTCTCCCCAACCTGGTGAGTCCTGTGCCTGCTCCCAGAGCCAGGCCTCCTGCATGTCTCCCCAGCCTGGTGAGTCCTGTGCCTGCTCCCAGAGCCAGGCCTCCTGCATGTCTCCTCAGCCTGGTGAATCCTGTGCCTGCGCCCAGATCCAAGCCTACTGCAAGTCCCGTCAGTCCGGAGCCGCCAGAGCCGCCCGCCAGTCCGGAGCCGCCAGAGCCGCCCGCCAGTCCGGAGCCGCCAGAGCCGCCCGCCAGTCCGGAGCCGCCAGAGCCGCCCGCCAGTCCGGAGCCGCCAGAGCCGCCCGCCAGTCCGGAGCCGCCAGAGCCGCCCGCCAGTCCGGAGCCGCCAGAGCCGCCCGCCAGTCCGGAGCCGCCAGAGCCGCCAGAGCCGCCCGCCAGTCCGGAGCCGCCAGAGCCACCCGCCTGTCCGGCGCAGCCAGAGCCACCCGCCTGTCCAGCGCAGCCAGAGCCGCCCGCCTGACCGGCGCAATTGTAAACAATTGTAGAAAAAATTACTTGTGTCATGCACAAAGTAGATGTCCTAACCGACTTGCCAAAACTATAGTTTGTTAACAAGAAATTTGTGGAGGTGTTGAAAAACGAGTTTTAATGACTCCAAACAAAGTGTATGTAAACTTTTGACTTCAACTGTATACTTTCCTAATATAAGTGCTTTTCTAATAATATTTGATTAGTACAAACATATGTTTTTATTACAGATACATGGCTTTTGGTGCCGATATTAATTAACTAAGGTACACATTTTCTGCTTACATTCTGTTTTTACATGTCTAGTCATTAACTCCATGTTGACCCAGCCTGTACACTCCCATGGATTCTGCTTAAGTTTTGTTTTTACCTGTCCAATGGTTAACTCTATTGATCCAGCTCTGTTCATTCACCTGAGATCAGCCTTTATTCTGCTTACACATGTCTATTAATTAACCCTATGTTTTCTGTCTCAATACTTCTGGGAGAACAGTCTAGATACTGGAAAATCACCCATGGTCATGAATTTTCACCTACAGCAGCATGCACAGGTTCCCTCTCCAGAGCCTGGTGGATGTCCACATCTATGTCCCAAAACACGGGACCAACAATATGGGAGGACAGAATGGTGGGCACTCACAGGACTCTCAATCGACATGGAACCACAAGGTAAGGGAAGGAGGTATGACATCCAGGTGCCCATGCAGTGATTTTCATCTTCAACCAGGAGATGATGGGGACAGGAAGTTGGAGGCATGGGAGGCCGAAGAGGACTGTGTACGGGAGCCGTGGTGATCAGGAAGGGAAGGCTTTATCAGTGCAAGGGTCCCACAGTGAGGATGAGTGGTGCTGTGCTGTGCGTGATAGTGCCGGATCCCAAGGGTCGTTTATCCAAGGCTTGGAACGGAAAAGGAGAGGAGAGCGGGTACTTGGGATGTTCAGGGAGGAGACCAGGGCCTGGTCGATACAATTCCCTGCGGCACCGGAGTCCACCAGAGCCGTGGAGACAACATCTAAGGAACAGCCAACCAGTGAAATGGAAACCAGGAAGGGTTTGATGGAAAACGATGATGAAGGAATAATCACTCCTACTCTGGGAGGCGGAGGATCACGGGTTGTCCCTCTGTCCCAGTGGACTTCGGGTTAGGATGCACCGGATACCCCTCCTGTGATCCATATCTCCATAGGTTCAGGCTCTGCCTCAGGATGGCCAAAGGAGGAGGGTGAAGAGAGAGAAGGTTGTCGAGACGTATAGCCATTGCGATGAGCGTCTCCAGGTTAAAGGTTGTCGTCCTGGCATGCCAACTCCGTCTGGACCTCCTTGCGCAGTCCACTTCAGAAGAGGGAGTAGACGTGACAATTATGCCTGCTCATCATGGTTCACCAGCAGCTCCAAACATCTAAAGAATAAACTACAGATTAGGGTTCAATATTTTCCCTGTATTTTACAAATGTTCATTCCCGGGAATAATCACTTTTCTCCCTGGTAACCTGGTATTTCCAATCCAAACCGGAAGTGTCATTATAAAGCATATGTCTGGATTTAATTAGAGATTTGATCCGCATGAGAATTCAAGTCTGATGCTACCTGAGGCTGATGAGCCATACATTAAATACATTTTATTATCCCTACATTAAAGTCTTTTTCTGAGCCCAAGCCCAAAAAAGGCCAAATGATTATGCCTTTGTCCAATATGTAGCCTATGATAGGATCCTGCACATTAAGCACAACAGAAAAAGATTAAAGCCCATAGATGTAGCTATGCTTTCTTGGGTAAATAAATTAAACAAGTTCCAGTAAGGTAATCTTTTTGAGTGTGGACTGTATTACTGTATTGTATTATACTGTATTATATGGACTGGAATTATGCACCTCTTTCAAACCATGAACCTGGGAGAGAGCATGTGATCCTGGTGCAGAACATGCATCCTACAAAGTTTACAATTATAGGCTAGCAAATTTGAAATATAATAGGGCCTATTTTACATTTGTATAATTAGTAGGCTGATGCATGCATACAGTGAGGGGAAAAAAGTATTTGATCCCCTGCTGATTTTGTACGTTTGCCCACTGACAATGAAATTATCAGTCTATAATTTTAATGGTAGGTTTATTTGAACAGTGAGAGACAGAATAACAGTTACCTCTGCTGCAGAGGATAAGTTCATTAGAGTTACCAGGCTCAGATTTCAGTGCAAATAAATGCTTCACAGAGTTCAAGTAACAGACATACCTCAGCATCAACAGTTTAGAGGAGACAGCGTGAATCAGGCCTTCATTCTTGAATTGCTGCATAGAAACCACTACTAAAGGACACCAATAAGAAGAAGAGACTTGCTTGGGCCAAGAAACACGAGCGATGGACATTAGACCAGTTGAAATCTGTCCTTTGGTCTGATGAGTCCATATTTGAGATGTTTGGTTCCAACCGCCGTGAACGAATGATCTCCACATGTGTGGTTCCCACCATGAAGCATAGAGGAGGAGGTGTGATTGTATGGGGGTGCTTTTCTGTTGACAGTGTCTGTGATTTATTTAGAATTCAAGGTACACTTAACCTGTTATGGCTAGGGGGCAGTATTTTCACGGCCGGATAAAAAACGTACCCGATTTAATCTGATTATTACTCCTGCCCAGTAACTAGAATATGCATATAATTATTAGCTTTGGATAGAAAACACTCCAAAGTTTCTAAAACTGTTTGAATGGTGTCTGTGAGTATAACAGAACTCATTTGGCAGGCCAAAACCTGCGAAGATTCCATGCAGGAAGTGCCCTGTCTGACAATATCTTGCCCTTCTTGATTATCTCTATCCATTACAGGGGATCTCTGCTTTTACGTGCCTCTTCCTACAGCTCCCATGGGCTCTCAGAAGGCGGCAAAAAGCTGAATCGTGGCTTTGCAGGCTCTGGCTGAAAAAAAAGTAGCGCGTTGGGATAGTGGCTGGTCACAGTACTGTGAGACTCAGGCTCGTGCCCGAGTCGACCCCATGCTTTATTTTCTTTCGTCTGTTTACCTAAACACAGATTCCCGGTCGGAATATTATCGCTTTTTTACGAGAAAAATGGCATAAAAATTGATTTTAAACAGCGGTTGACATGCTTCGAAGTACGGTAATGGAATATTTAGAAATCTTTTGTCACGAAATGCGCCATGCTCGTGACCCTTATTTACACTTCGGATAGTGTCTTGAACGCACGAACAAAACGCCGCTATTTGGATATAACAATGGATTATTTTGAACCAAACCAACATTTGTTATTGAAGTAGCAGTCCTGGGAGTGCATTCTGACGAAGAACACCAAAGGTAATCAAACTTTTCTAATAGTAAATCGGAGTTTGGTCAGGGCTAAACTTGGTGGGTGTCTAAATAGCTAGCCGTGATGGCTGGGCTATCTACTCAGAATATTGCAAAATGTGCTTTCACCGAAAAGCTATTTTAAAATCGGACACCTCGATTGCACAAAGGAGTTCTGTATCTATAATTCTTAAAATAGTTGTTATGTTTTTTGTGAACGTTTATCGTGAGTAATTTAGTAAATTCACCGGAGGTTTGCGGGGGGTATGCTAGTTCTGAATGTCACATGCTAATGTAAAAAGCTGTTTTTTGATATAAATATGAACTTGATTGAACAAAACATGCATGTATTGTATAACATAATGTCCTAGGTGTGTCATCTGATGAAGATCATCAAAGGTTAGTGCTGCATTTAGCTGTGGTTTTGTTTTTTGTGACATTATATGCTAGCTTGAAAAATGGGTGTCTGATTATTTCTGGCTGGGTACTCTGCTGACATAATCTAATGTTTTGCTTTCGCTGTAAAGCCTTTTTGAAATCGGACAGTGTGGTTAGATAAAGGAGAGTCTTGTCTTTAAAATGCTGTGAAATAGTCATATGTTTGAAAAATGGACGTTTTTGTATTTTTGAGGAATTTGTAATTCGCGCCACGCCTATCATTGGATATTGGAGCAGGTGTTCCGCTAGCGGAACGTCTAGATGTAAGAGGTTAACCAGCATGGCTACCACAGCATTCTGCAGCGATACACCATCCCATCTGGTTTGCGCTAAGTGAGACTAGAATTTTTTTTTCAACAGGACAATGACCCAAAACACACCTCCAGGCTGTGTAAGGACTATTTTACCATGAAGGAGGGTGATGGAGTGCTACATCAGATGACCTGGCCTCCACAATCACCCGATCTCAACCAAACTGAGATGGTTTGGGATGAGTTGGACCGCAGAGTAAAGGAAAAGCAACCAAGGGAGAGAGTTCCCCATCATATGTGGGAACTCCCTCAAGACTGTTGGAAAAGCATTCCTCATAAAGCTGGTTGAGAGAATGCCAAGAATGTGCAAAGCTGTCATCAAGGCAAAGGGTGGCTACTTCGAAGAATCTAAAATCTAAAATATATTTTTTTGGTTACTACATGATTCCATATGTGTTATTTCATAGTTTTGATGTCTTCACTATTATTCTTAAATGTAGAAAATATTAAAAAATAAAGAAAAACCCTTGAATGAGTAGGTGTGTCCAAACTTTTGACAGGTACTGTACATGTTTTTTTTTTTACTGACAAATAAAATCAATCAGTCAATCAATCCAAACTGTGCAGCCGCAATGTGATGAATGGAAAGAAACATATGTTACAAAACACCTGTTACAAAAGTTGAATGACATTCAAGAGATTGACAAGCCAAGCCTTTAATACTGGGTAAGCCTACAAGGTATGGAGGAATGACTTGTAGGTTTGTTTGTCGAGATTGACATAGTCTATTTACTGTGGTGATGAAAACGCTAACCATGATATTGAAGTGCTCGAATTCAGTATGCTTTATTTATTCCTTGTGTGGTTCATTGGTACAGAAAACTGTTGGTGTTGCATATATTTTATAGAATTATAAATATGGCATCAAAATGTTGAAAATCTGATTCCCGTAGCTGTTCATTGTCTGCAACCGGCTCTGATCGTGAAGTAATGAAACAAGTGATCTCGTCTGTGGCGGTCTGCTAACTCTCAACCTTCTGTCCCAGAAGCCCTGCTGGCATAGACTGTATGCTTAAGTGGCAAATTCAACATCCACATTTATTAACATAGGGTCACTACAGTTATTTTTCTTTGTGGGCTTAAACATTATTTTGAGTCAATTCTATGAGGGGGTGGGTGTTCAATTTATTTTACAGTAGAAGGGAAGGGTTATGTGAAAATATAAAGCCCCACAGTGGAGGTGTCATAATACCTATAAAACCTAGAGGTCAAACAGGGAAATGGTTCCACCGTTCGTTTTTCCCATAGGAATTTTAGAAACACTTAAAACAAGAGCTGTGTTTCGTGTAGGCTTAGCGTGGCATGCCCATTTGATAACCATGTAAATCTCTTTTGGACAAGGTGACTTTTGCCAATATTTTCAGCTCTATTTCCTCTCAGATTTGACAATTCTAATTAGCATCAAAGTAGACATCATGCAAGACTACAAATCCCTGCAAACTCCTGCACGTATCTCTAGCTGGCACCTTTGCTAACAGGTATTGTGTCAATTTAAAAATTCCACAAGACAGTTCTCAGAATTCTCAATTAGTAATAATGTCTTAATTACTAAATTTAGATGGTTAATCCAGAGATTCTTACCTTTGCCTTGATTCGGCAGTCTCGTCCAGATCATTGTAAATAGCCCATCCAATCTACCTCATCCCCATACTGTATTTGTTTATTTTTTTATCTTGCTCCTTTGCACCCCAGTATCTCAACTTGCACATTCATCTTCTGCACATCTATCACTCCAGTGTTTAATTGCTATATTGTAATTACTTTGCCACCATGGCCTATTTATTGCCTTACCTCACTTATCCTACCTCATTTGCACATGCTGCATATAGATTTTTCTACTGTATTATTGATTGTATGTTTGTTTATTCCATATGTAACTGTTGTTGTTGTATGTGGCGAACTGCTTTGCTTTGTCTTGGCCAGGTCGCAGTTGCAAATGAGAACTTGTTCTCAACTAGCCTACCTGGTTAAATAAAGGTGAAATAAAATAAATCACAGCATGTTAAGTTCATTATGACAGCGGAAGAATTGTAACATTTACCTGCAGCTATCTCTGCAAATAGTACTGCTGGGTGATTTGCTAAAATGTTTATCTTTAATTTACAATCTGTAGAAACTATGAGAATAGAAAGGTTCAGAACTTTTGTGAAACATCAAAGCACAGTTGAAAAATATATGGCAAATAGAAAACAGGACGGTGTTTATATACACTGCTCCAAAAAAATAAAGGGAACACTTAAACAACACAATGTAACTCCAAGTCAATCACACTTATGTGAAATCAAACTATCCACTTAGGAAGCAACACTGATTGACAATACATTTCACATGCTGTTGTGCAAATGGAATAGACAACAGGTGGAAATTATAGGCAATTAGCAAGACACCCCCAATAAAGGAGTGGTTCTGCAGGTGGGGACCACAGACCACTTCTCAGTTCCTATGCTTCCTGGCTGATGTTTTGGTCACTTTTGAATGCTGGCGGTGCATTCACTCTATTGGTAGCATGAGACGGAGTCTACAACCCACACAAGTGGCTCAGGTAGTGCAGCTCATCCAGGATGGCACATCAATGCGAGCTGTGGCAAGAAGGTTTGCTGTGTCTGTCAGCGTAGTGTCCAGAGCATGGAGGCGCTACCAGGAGACAGGCCAGTACATCAGGAGACGTGGAGGAGGCCGTAGGAGGGCAACAACCCAGCAGCAGGACCGCTACCTCCGCCTTTGTGCAAGGAGGAGCAGGAGAAGCACTGCCAGAGCCCTACCAAAATGACCTCCAGCAGGCCACAAATGTGCATGTGTCTGCTCAAACGGTCAGTAACAGACTCCATGAGGGTGGTATGACGGCCCGACGTCCACAGGTGGGGGTTGTGCTTACAGCCCAACACCGTGCAGGACGTTTGGCATTTGCCAGAGAAGACCAAGATTGGCAAATTCGCCACTGGCGCCCTGTGCTCTTCACAGATGAAAGCAGGTTCACACTGAGCACGTGACAGACGTGACAGAGTCTGGAGACACCGTGGAGAACGTTCTGCTGCCTGCAACATCCTCCAGCATGACCGGTTTGGCGGTGGGTCAGTTATGGTGTGGGGTGGCATTTCTTTGGGGGGCCGCACAGCCCTCCATGTGCTCGCCAGAGGTAGCCTGACTTCCATTAGGTACCGAGATGAGATCCTCAGACCCCTTGTGAGACCATATGCTGGTGCGGTTGGCCCTGGGTTCCTCCTAATGCAAGACAATGCTAGACCTCATGTGGCTGGAATGTGTCAGCAGTTCCTGCAAGAGGAAGGCATTGATGCTATGGACTGGCCCGCCCGTTCCCCAGACCTGAATCCAATTGAGCACATCTGGGACATCATGTCTCGCTCCATCCACCAACGCCACGTTGCACCACAGACTGTCCAGGAGTTGGCGGATGCTTTAGTCCAGGTCTGGGAGGAGATCCCTCAGGAGACCATCCGCCACCTCATCAGGAGCATGCCTAGGCGTTGTAGGGAGGTCATACAGGCACGTGGAGGCCACACACACTATTGAGCCTCATTTTGACTTGTTTTAAGGACATTACATCAAAGTTGGATCAGCCTGTAGTGTGGTTTTCCACTTTAATTTTGAGTGTGACTCCAAATCCAGACCTCCATGGGTTGATAAATTGGATTTCCATTGATTATTTTTGTGTGATTTTGTTGTCAGCACATTCAACTATGTAAAGAAAAAAGTATTTAATAAGATTATTTCTTTCATTCAGATCTAGGATATGTTGTTTAAGTGTTCCCTTTATTTTTTTGAGCAGTATATATATTTTATATATATGTACCCAAAAAGATATGGGGGACTGGAAATGATGCAGACAATTATGTTGATGGCTGCCAAAATCTATCTGCAATATTAAAGTTAATGCCTGAACTGAACCCTAACCTTAAAAATTCAGAGTTAATGCCTAAACATAAACACTTCAAAAGTTGACGTTTGAGAAACATGGATGAATGTCTAATCAAATCAAATCGAATTTTATTTGTCACATCCGCCGAATACAACAGGTGTAGACCTTACAGTGAAATGCGTACTTACAAGTTCTTAACCAACAATGCAGTTTTAAGAAAATACAAACAAAAAAGTAAGAGATGAGAATAACAAAGAGCAGCAGTAAATAACAATAGCGGGCTATATACAGGGGTTACCGGTACAGAGTCAATGTGCGGGGCCACCGGTGTTGAGGTAAATGAGGTAATATGTACATGTAGGTAGAGTTATTAAAGTGACTATACATAGATAATAACAGAGAGTAGCAGCAGCGTAGAAGTGGGTGCGGGGGGGGCAATGATTAGTTGTTCAGTTGCCATTTGATTAGCTGTTCAGCAGTCTTATGGCTTGGGGGTAGAAGCTGTTGAGAAGCCTTTGAACCTAGACTTGGCGCTCCGGTACCGCTTGCCGTGCGGTAGCAGAGAGAACAGTCTATGACTAGGGTGGCTGGAGTCTTTGACAATTTTTAGGGCCTTCCTCTGACACCGCCTGGTATAGAGGTCCTGGATGGCAGGAATCTTGACCCTGGCAATTTACTGGGCCGTACGCACTACCCTCTGTAGTGCCTTGTGGTCGGAGGCCGAGCAGTTGCCATACCAGGGAGTGATGTAACCCATCAGGATGCTCTCGATGGTGTAGTTGTAAAGCCTTTTGAGGATCTGAGGACCCATGCCAAATCTTTTCAGTCTCCTGAGAGGGAATAGGTTTTGTCGTGCCCTCTTCACAACTGTCTTGGTGTGCTTGGACCATGTTAGTTTGTTGGTGATGTGGACGCCAAGGAACTTGAAGCTCTCAACCTGCTCCACCACAACCCCGTCGATGAGTTTTTAATGTCCCATTGGTAGGATATACGTGCTTTCAGTTCGTCCCATTTATTTTCCAGCGATTGAATGTTAGCAAGCAGGACGGAAGGCAAAGGCAGATTCGCCACTCGTCGCCTGATCCTCACAAGGCCCCCTGATCTTTTTCCGCAAAATCTCCATTTCCTTCTCCAGCGAATCACGGGGATCTGTGCCTGGTCGGCTGTCTGTAGTAGTATGTCCCTCCTGTCTGACTCATTGAAGAAGAACTCTTCGTCTAATCTGAGGTGAGTAATCACAGTTCTGATGTCCAGAAGGTCTTTTCAGTCATAAGAGACAGTAGCAGCAACATTATGTACAAAACAAGTTACGAACAACGCAAAACAACTAACAAAATAGCACGGTTGGTTAAGAGCCAATAAGACGGCGCCATCACGAAAAACCTCTGCCAAGATGGACCGCTTGTGAAGTTGTAGTTCTCACGTGAGACTGTGAGAACTGGTTGCTCACACACTGAGTGCTCATTACAAGCCCTGTTAGGTGTGTGTGTGTGTGTGTGTGTGTGTGTGCGTGTGTGTGTGCGTGCGTGCGTGCGTGCGTGCTGTGTTGTGTGTGAGAAGGAGAGAGAGAGAAATTCAAAGAAAAGATTGCTTAACATTGTTTTCCATCTCTCTGATAGACAAGAGCAGAGTAGAATAAATACTGTTCTTAACATGGCAATGTTAATGAAAAGAACCTCAAACTTTTCTCCATCTTTCATTTTTCTTTCTGCTTCACTAAAAACAATTTTCTACCCGTCTGAAAACTGCACCTCGGTGTGTGTGTGTGTGCTTGCGTGTGTCCCTCGAAGCGTAGCAGTATTATTGTAAACATATAATTTGATGGGCTGAGAGAAAGAAAGAAAGAAAGAAAGAAAGAAAGAGACAGAGAAAAAGAGAGAGAGAGGGAGAAAGAGGGAGAGAGAGAGAGAGATGGCGAGAGAGAGAGAGAGAGAGAAAGAAAGAGAGAGAGCGGTTCAGGTTGTTGGCCAACTGCCCTGTCTTCATCTGGAGCAGAGATGAAGACTGCTGCCAACATCTGGACTATGTGAACGCACAGCACTGGTGTGTGTGTGTGTGTGTGTTTGCACATTGGGGTCCCTGGCTCCTTAACTGTCAGCCAGTGGAGGGGGAACAGATTGTCTTAGATGAATGTAAGGTGTAGCGTTAATGATGGAACCCCTACTCTGCAATGCCCCTAGGCAGCCATTTGAAATCCTGGTGGGCGGGGCCAGGGAGCAGCTCTGCATTCCTATTGGATGACCTGCTACAGTCACTCTCTCTCTCTTTCTCTCTCTCTCTTTCTCTCTCTCTCGCTCAGTGTATGTGACAGAGAAAGAGAGAGAGGAATACAGGGGTTGTGTGTGCAGAGTTATACTATATATCAATCACAACTGGGGCATGTTAAACTTCACCACAATCCATCACTAGGAGCTTCCACTCTTATTGGAGAGACTATGATTTCTTTCTCTGGCCTGTGGTGAAATAACTACAGCTAAACACACACACACACACACACACACACACACACACACACACACACACACACACACACACACACACACATCAAACGGCTAGTTCATATATCAGCAGTCTGTCCAGTCTGAAACGAGGAAACCAGTCGTCTCTTCATGTCAGAGTTTCCATAGATCCTCATCCCTGTCCTCACCATCAACTCTCCCTAAAACCACAGCATGGGCACACTGTGTGTGTATGCATGTGTCTGTTGGTAATAGTAACAGAGGTATTGTAATGCAGTGTGAACGAGAGAAAAGCTGGCCAAACCTGCAAGGGGCAATACTGTGGTCGCATTCACCACACACACACACACACACACACACACACACACACACACACACACACACACACACACACACACACAAATTTACATGTAGGCCAACCAAGTAATCATTTCAGTAGTAGTGAGGGGCTTTTTGGATTGCTGATGAGTGTTTAGATTGGCTCACGGACGGGTGCTGGAGAGAGCGTGTGTGTGCTAGTTCTGTCGACTCCACAGGGGTGCTGGGTAATCTGCTACAGCCTCCTAACAGCCTTAATTAGTGTTTCAGTGGCGAAGCTCGTTAAGCTCATTAGCTAACGAAGAGCCATTAGAAGGTTAAACACAGGTCTGATTAACGAGTAGCTCATTCATTACTATATATATGAGAACATGATCATAGTTTACAGCTACACATTTAATGTCATTACTGTGCTTAATAACATAATTACATTGTTGAACTCATATATTAGTGTACATAACTGCTGTGTGACTTATAACTGCTCATATTACTGTACCTGAGAATATGATTTCATTTAGATTTCATCAGAGGAGGAGACGCTACCTGAACTTGACGTTTTCTGTTTTCCTTCTTTTTGTTGATAGTTTCCTCCAGCTAAGGACAGGTCCCAGGTATAGATACCTGACTTACAGCTGGATACATGGAGTTCACTATGCTGACCCAGGGTGTTGTGAAGGTACAGGGTGTTGTGAAGGGTAAAGTGTGTTGTGAAAGTACAGGGTGTTGTGAAGAGGAAGGATGTTGTGAAAGGTACAGGGTGTTGTGAAGGGTAAAATGTGTTGTGAAAGTACAGGGTGTTGTGAAGGTACAGGGTGTTGTGAAGGTACAGGGTGTTGTGAAGGGTAAGGGTGTTGTGAAGGGTACAGTGTGTTGTGAAGGGTTCAGGGTGTTGTGAAAGGTACAGGGTGTTGTGAAGGTGCAGGGTGTTGTGAAAGTGCAGGGTGTTGTGAAGGGTAATGGTGTTGTGAAGGGTAAGGGTGTTGTGAAGGGTAGAGTGTGGTGTGAAGGGTTCAGGGTGTTGTGAAGGGTACAGTGTGTTGTGAAGGGTTCAGGGTGTTGTGAAGGTACAGGGTGTTGTGAAGGTACAGGGTGTTGTGAAGGGTACAGTGTGTTGTGAAGGGTTCAGGGTGTTGTGAAGGGTTCAGGGTGTTGTGAAGGGTTCAGGGTGTTGTGAAGGGTTCAGGGTGTTGTGAAGGTGCAGGGTGTTGTGAAGGTGCAGGGTGTTGTGAAGGGTTCAGGGTGTTGTGAAGGTGCAGGGTGTTGTGAAGGGTTCAGGGTGTGTTGTGAAGGGTTCAGGGTGTTGTGAAGGGTAAGGGTATTTATTGTGAAGGTGCAGGGTGTTGTGAAGGGTAAGGGTGTTGTGAAGGGTTCAGGGTGTTGTGAAGGTGCAGGGTGTTGTGAAGGGTACAGTGTGTTGTGAAGGGTTCAGGGTGTTGTGAAGGTGCAGGGTGTTGTGAAGGGTCCAGGGTGTTGTGCAGGGTGTTGTGAAGGGTTCAGGGTGTTGTGAAGGGTAAGGGTGTTGTGAAGGTGCAGGGTGTTGTGAAAGATACAGGGTGTTGTGAAGCGTACAGGGAAGTACTTCAGTACTTCAATGGCCTCACAGTCTCTTAAGTAGTACTTTCATACAACACAGAGAAACTTTGGCTTGTCTGTTAGACACACTTTCCCCAATGCTGTGGGGTTGAAGTGGGAAGGAACCAGACATCATAAGTCGTACGGTATCAGATCTACAGAATCTTCTCTTCGTTAGTATGTCTCTGACAGCATCATTGTCCTGGTCAGGGACACATGAGTGATGGCTCTAAATCTTTTCACCACGAGCCAGAAAGGGAAAAGCACTTTGAAAGAGGAATTTAAAAATGCTATTCTGCCTGCCAATGTTTTGACTTATTAAACAAAACCTCCAGGCAACCAGGATCCTGTGTAAATGAGAGAGAGTGGGAGAGAGAGCTAGAGTGAGAAAGAGGGAGAGAGAAATAGAGGGAAAGAGAAATAGAGGGAGGGAGGGAGGGAGGGAGGGAGATAGAAAGAAAGAAAGAAAGAAAGAAAGAAAGAGCGGGAGAGAGACAGGGAGATATAGAGAATGTCAAATAGCAGACAGATTAGTAATGTCTTGTTTATACCAGTCCTCAGCGACTGTTAAGCATCTTGAAATTATTATCATAATCTTTCAATTGTAGTTTTTTCTTTTCAGACTATTCCTCTAAGATTCAGCCTTTATTATTCTGTGAAGTCGGGAATAATAGTGAAACATTATATGTTAATACAATAATATTTTGATTGAATTACAGTTTCTTCCACAATAATAAAGTCAGGATAATAGTAGATAGAGGTAGATAAACAAGATAGAGGCAGATGTTTGTTCTTTGAATGAACGTTTTACTGTTGTGACATCTCTATTTGAATGCTCACTCTCACTCTCTCCCTCTCTCCCTTTCTTTTTCTCTACCCCTCTCCCACTCTCCCCTCTCTCCCTGACAGCTAACAGTTGGGGACGTGTGACGGGGCCAATGAACCATTTATGCCTGATTTATGCATGTGATTGTTGAGGAGGCTATGAAGCTTCTGTCTGTTGTTGTTAAACACAGAGATTTATGTGTGTGTGTGTGTGCGTATGTGTTGACATTGTGACAAACTTTCACTTCGCTCCGAGAAACGCTTGCTAATTTACTACACAGCACATCTGTCCCACTCGTGTGATCTCATGCAGAGCGGAGGTGTCAGTAAATCCATATGACAAAGTTACACTCCACACTGGCTCACTCTGAACACAGACAGACACTGTTTCAATGATGTGTGTGTGTGTGTGTGTGTGTGTGTGTGTGTGTGTGTGTGTGTGTGTGTGTGTGTGTGTGTGTGTGTGTGTGTGTGTGTGTGTGTGTGTGTGTGTGTGTGTGTGTGTGTGTGTGTGTGTGTGTGTGTGTGTGTGTGTGTGACCCAGATTCCTATGGTCTATAGAGGCCTTTTCATCATTCCCCTCTTCTATTTTTCACCCTTCCACCATCTCCTCCAATCCTCTAATGTATCTATCTCTTCCTTTCTTCCAATCATCTCCTTCCCTCTTCTTCCTTCTCTCTCTTCCTCCTCTCCTCTTATTTCCATTTCTCTTCCTCTCCTCTAAAAAGCATATATGCCTCTTAGTGCCCTCTGGTGGCTACCTGATGACCCTCTCTCTCTCTCCTCTCTCTCTCTCTCTCTCTCCCTCTCTCTCTCTCTCTCTCTCCCTCTCTCTCTCTCTCTCTCCCTCTCTCTCTCTCTCTCTCTCTCTCTGTCTCTCTCTCTCTGTCTCTCTCTCTGTCTCTCTCTCTCTGTCTCTCTCTCTCTGTCTCTCTCTCTCTGTCTCTCTCTCTCTGTCTTTCTCTCTCTGTCTCTCTCTCTCTCTCTCCCTCTCTCTCTCTCTCTCTCCCTCTCTCTCTCTCTGTCTCTCTCTCTCTGTCTCTCCTCTCTCTCTGTCTCTCTCTCTGTCTCTCTCTCTCTGTCTCTCTCTCTCTCTCTCTGTCTTTCTCTCTCTGTCTCTCTCTCTCTCTCTCTCTCTCTCTCTCTGTCTCTCTCTGTCTCTCTCTCTCTCTCTCTGTCTCTGTCTCTCTCTCTCTCTCTCTCTCTCTCTCTCTCTCTCTCTCTCTGTCTCTCTCTGTCTCTCTCTCTCTGTCTTCTCTCTCTCTCTCTCTCTGTCTCTCTCTGTCTCTCTCTGTCTCTCTCTCTCTGTCTCTCTCTCTCTCTCTCTCTCTCTCTCTCTCTCTCTCTCTCTCTCTCTCTCTCTCTCTCTCTCTCTCTCTCTCTCTCTCTCTCTCTCTCTCTCTGTCTCTCTCTCTGTCTCTCTCTCTCTCTCTCTGTCTCACTCACTCACTCACTCACTCTCGTTCTCTCACTCACATCAACACATCGACTCAGTGCTCTGTCAGAACCTAGGGAGAAGTTCATTTCATCCACCCTCTGGATTTTCCAGAGGGTGGATGAAGACACATGATGATCTGGGTCCAAAACCTGGTTTGCTTTCGTCCATTCGTCTTATTTCAGTCTTGTCCCAGTATTTCTGTTGGACCTTTATTTCAGAGTCTGGGGAAAACAAACAGCCTAGTCTCTAGTCTAGTCTCTAGTAACAACCTAGTCTCTAGTCTAGTCTCTAGTTGCAGCCTAGTCTCTAGTCTAGTCTCTAGTAGGAGCCTAGTCTCTAGTCTAGTCTCTAGTAGCAGCCTCGTATCTAGTCTAGGCTCTAGTAGCAGCCTAGTCTCTAGTCTAGTATTGTCTCTAGTAGCAGCCTAGTCTCTAGTCTAGTCTCTAGTAGCAGCCTAGTATCTAGTCTAGTCTCTAGTAGCAGCCTAGTCTCTAGTCTAGTGTTGTCTCTAGTAGCAGCTTAGTCTCTAGTCTAGTCTCTAGTAACAACCTAGTCTCTAGTTGCAGCTTAGTCTCTAGTCTAGTCTCTAGTTGCAGCCTAGTCTCTAGTCTAGTCTCTAGTAGGAGCCTAGTCTCTAGTCTAGTCTCTAGTAGCAGCCTAGTCTCTAGTCTAGTCTCTAGTAGCAGCCTCGTATCTAGTCTAGGCTCTAGTAGCAGCCTAGTCTCTAGTCTAGTATTGTCTCTAGTAGCAGCCTAGTCTCTAGTCTAGTCTCTAGTAGCAGCCTAGTATCTAGTCTAGTCTCTAGTAGCAGCCTACTCTCTAGTCTAGTCTAGTCTGTAGTTGCAGCTTAGTCTCTAGTCTAGTCTCTAGTAGCACCCTAGTTTCCAGTCTAGTCTAGTCTCTAGTAGCAGCCTACTCACTAGTCTAGTCTGTAGTAGCAGAGTCTCTAGTCTAGTCTCTGGTAGCAGCCTAGTCTATAGTCTAGTATTGTCTCTAGTAACAGCTTCGTCTCTAGTCTAGTCTCTAGTAACAGCCTAGTCTCTAGTAGCAGCCTAGTCTCTAGTAGCAGCCTGGTCTCTAGTCTAGTCTAGTCTCTAGTAGCAGCCTAGTCTCTAGTCTAGTCTCTAGTAGCATTCTAATCTCTAGTCTAGTATTGTCTCTAGTAACAGCTTAGTCTCTAGTCTAGTAACAGCCTAGTCTCTAGTAGCAGCCTGGCCTCTAGTCTAGTATTGTCTCTAGTAACAGCTTAGTCTCTAGTCTAGTCTCTAGTAACAGCCTAGTCTCTAGTCTAGTATTGTCTCTAGTAACAGCTTAGTCTCTAGTCTAGTAACAGCCTAGACTCTAGTAGCAGCCTGGTCTCTAGTAGCAGCCTGGTCTCTAGTCTAGTCTTGTCTCTAGTAGCAGCCTAGTCTCTAGTCTAGTCTCTAGTAGGAGCCTAGCCTCTAGTTTAGTCTCTAGTAGCAGCCTACTCTCTAGTCTTGTCTCTAGTAGCAGTCTAGTCTCTAGTCTCTGGTAGCAGCCTAGTCTCTAGTCTAGTCTTTAGTAGCAGCCTCTAGTCTAGGCTCTAGTAGCAGCCTAGACTCTAGTCTAGTCTCTAGTAGCAGCCTAGTATCTAGTCTAGTCTCTAGTAGCAGCCTAGTCTCTAGTCTAGTGTTGTCTCTAGTAGCAGCTTAGTCTCTAGTCTAGTCTCTAGTAACAACCTAGTCTCTAGTTGCAGCTTAGTCTCTAGTCTAGTCTCTAGTTGCAGCCTAGTCTCTAGTCTAGTCTCTAGTAGGAGCCTAGTCTCTAGTCTAGTCTCTAGTAGCAGCCTCGTATCTAGTCTAGACTAGTCTCTAGAAGCAGCCTTGTCTCCAGTCTCGTCTAGTCTAGTCTCTAGTAGCAGCCTTGTCTCCAGTCTTGTCTCTAGTAGCCGCCTAGTCTCTAGTTTTGTCTAGTCTAGTCTCAAGTAGAAGCCTAGTCTCTAGTAGCAGCCTAGTCTCTAGTTTAGTCTAGTCTAGCCTCTAGTAGCTGCCTAGTCTTGAGCCTAGTAAAATAATACATAATTAATGTAAACTGATGACCAGGTTTGATAGGTGGTTGCATGAATCATAGATCAGTCTTGTCCCAAAAGTGTGGTGTCTTTATACTTGTAACGCCCTGGCCATAGAGAGGGGTTTTTTGTTCTTTATTTTGGTTCGGCCAGGGTGTTACATTGGGTGGGCGTTCTATGTTCGTTTTCTAGGTTTTTTGTATTTCTTTGTTTTGGGCTGTGTGTGGCTCCCAATCAGGTACAGCTGAAGTTCATTGTTGCTGATTGGGAGTCACACATAAGGAGCATGTTTTTCCTTTGGGTTTTGTGGGTAATTGTTTCTGTTAGTGTTTGCACCTGACAGGACTGTTTGGCTGTTAGTTTTCTCGTTTTGTTTTGTATAGTGTTCTTTCTGCTATTAAACATTCAATGATGAACACTTAACTCCGCTGCACCTTGGTCTACTCTCTCTCACGACAGCCCTTACAGAATTACCCACCAAAAATGGACCAAGCAGCGGAGGAAGGAGAGGCACCAGGAGAAGAAAAGTTATCTGGAGTCGTGGACTTGGGAGGAAATCCTGGATGGGAAAGGACCATGGGCTCAAGCGGGGGATTATCGCCGCCCGCAATGGGAAATAGAAGAGTCGAGAGCTGAGAGGCGCTGGTACGAAGAGAGGGAGCGCAACGGACACGGGAGGCAGCCCCCCAAATATTTTTTTGGGGGGGCACACGGGGAGATTGGCGGAGTCAGGCGGTAGACCTGAGCCAACTCCCCGTGATTACAGGAGGCAGCGCAGTACTGGTCAGACACCGTGTTATGCGGTAAAGTGCACGGTATCCCCAGTACGCGTTCAAAGCCCGGTGCGCTACATACCAGCCCCCCGCAAGTGCCATGTGAGGGCAGGCATCGAGCCAGGATGGGTTGTGCCAGCTCAGCGCGTCTTGTCTCCAGTGCGCCTTTTCGGGCCAGGGTATCCTGCACCGGCTCTGCGCACTGTGTCTCCAGGGCGCTGGGAGGGTCCAGTTCGCCCAATGCCTGCTTCTCCGCCCGTGCCGGGCCAAAGTGGGCATTCAGCCTGGAGTATGGGTAGAAATCTAGAACTCCAGTGCTCCCCCACAGCCCGGTTTATTCTGTGCCTCCTCCTCGGACCAGGCCTCCAGTGGATCTCTCCAGCCTAGTCCGTCCTGTGCCACCTCCCAGGACTAGGCCTCCAGTGGGTCTCCCCATCCTGGTTAAGTCTGTGCCTCCTCCTCGGACCAGGCCTCCAGTGGGTCTCCCCATCCTGGTCCGTCCTGTGCCACCTCCCAGGACTAGGCCTCCAGTGGGTCTCCCCATCCTGGTTAAGCCTGTGCCTCCTCCTCGGACCAGGCCTCCAGTGGGTCTCCCCATCCTGGTCCATCCTGTGCCGCCTCCTAGGACTAGGCCTCCAGTGGGTCTCGCCATTCCAGAGCTGCCAGAGCTGCCCACCAGTCCGGAGCCGCCAGAGCTGCCCGCCAGTCGGGAGCCGCCAGAGCCGCCCGCGAGTCCAGAGCCGTCAGAGCCGCCCGCCAGTCAGGAGCCGCCAGAGCCGCCCGCCAGTCCGGAGCCGCCAGAGCCGCCCGCCTGTCCGGAGCCGCCAGAGCCGCCCGCCTGTCCGGAGCCGCCCGCCTGTCCGGAGCCGCCAGAGCCGCCCGCCTGTCCGGAGCAGTCAGAGCCGCCCGCCAGCCCGGTGAGTCCTGTGCCTGCGCCTAGGGCCAGGCCACTTACATGTCTCCTCAGCCTGGTGAATCCTGGGTCAGTGCCGCCGGAGCCGCCAGGGACGCCCACCAGCCGGGCGCAGCATTCGCCGCCCGCCAGCCGGGCGCAGTCATCGCCGCCCGCCAGCCGGGCGCAGCCATCACCGCCCACCAGCCGGGCGCAACCAGGGTCGCCCGCCAGCCGGGCGCAACCATCACCGCCCACCAGCCGGGCGCAGTCAGGGTCGCCCACCAGACCTTCGGCGCGGCCAGGTGCGCCACCTAAGAGGGCGACGCCAAGGGTGGAGTAGAGGCCACGTCCCGCACCTGAGCCGCCGCCGTAAGAAGGCCCACCCGGACCCTCCACTTCAGTGTCAGGTTTTGCGGCCGGAGTCCGCACCTTGTTGTAACGCCCTGGCCATAAAGAGGGGTTTTTTGTTCTTTATTTTGGTTAGGCCAGGGTGTTACATTGGGTGGGCGTTCTATGTTCGTTTTCTAGGTTTTTTGTATTTCTTTGTTTTGGGCCGTGTGTGGTTCCCAATCAGGCACAGCTGAAGTTCGTTGTTGCTGATTGGGAGTCACACATAAGGAGCATGTTTTTCCTTTGGGTTTTGTGGGTAATTGTTTCTGTTAGTGTTTGCACCTGACAGGACTGTTTGGCTGTCAGTTTTCTCGTTTTGTTTTGTATAGTGTTCTTTCTGCTATTAAATATTCAATGATGAACACTTAACTCCGCTGCACCTTGGTCTACTCTCTCTCACGACAGCCCTTACAATACTGCAGTCTGAGAGCCAATTATTCCGACCACAAAGACTATTTGTCGTGCTGGACAGCACAGTGTGTTATTATTACTAACGTATGTTATTATTATTACTGCTGTGGTGTGTGTGTGTGTGTGTGTGTGTATGTTATGGCACACAGTGTTCTATGCCTAGGAGAGTTAATCTGGCTGTAGTCCATGCAGCTGGAAGCCATCATAGAGCCAATTATTGTCTGTTTGTCTGTCTATGTATGCATGTGTGTGTGCGTGTGTGGACTGTGTGCCTGTGTGTGTATTCTGTGTTTATGTCTATGGACACATATATAACACGCACGCCCGAACGCACGCACGCACACACACACACACACACACACAGTTACATGTTCGTCTCCCCTCCACCCCACTCTACCCATTTTCAGCACTTCTGCCCTTTGTCTCTCCCCCTCCCATCCTCCCTGGAGCCCACCTGAGTAGAAAGTAAGAGAGGAGAGGAGACTTACTCATCTCATTCTTAGCAAATAGCGACTCACCCAGACAGATCGTAACACACGAGCACTAACACAAGCATACACACCAGGCTGGAGTTTCTGCGAAGTCCAGTTTATTACATCCCTCTCTCTCTCTCTGTGTGTGTGTGTGTGTGTGTGTGTGTGTGTGTGTGTGTGTGTGTGTGTGTGTGTGTGTGTGTGTGTGTGTACGTTGACCAGAGATTTACAGTGTAAACATGTGAAGGGTGTAATGATGACGAAGTGACACTGTGAACAAGTCAGCCATTGTGTTCCTTCCTACCTGCGGTTGAACACATACATACAGTATATACACATATTCACGCTCACACATGTACGCACACACACAGATCCAGACACGCACACACACACGCATACAAACACACACACACATGCAAACGAACACAAGCTACCAGGCTGGAGTGTCTGCGAAGTCCAGTTTATTAAATGAAATCTCCTCGCTCCTCGCTCTCAATTCAACTAAATTAAATTAAATTCAAAGGGCTTTATTGGCATGGGAAACATATGTTTACATTGCCAAAGCAAGTGAAATACATAATAAACAAAAGTGAACAATAAAATAAAAAATGAACAGTAAACATTATACTCACAAAAGTTCCAAAGGACTAGAGACATTTCAGATGTCATATTATGTCTATATACAGTGTTGTAACGACGTGCAAATAGTTCAAGTAGAAAAGGGAAAATTAATAAACATAAATATGGGTTGTATTTACAATGGTGTTTGTTCTTCAGTGGTTGCCATTTTCTTGTGGCAACACATCATAAATCTTGCTGCTGTGATGGCACACTGTGGTATTTCACCTATTAGATATGATAGTTTATCAAAATTGGATTTGTTTTGGAATTCTTTGTGGGTCTGTGTAATCTGAGGGAAATATGTGTCTCTAATATGGTTATACATTTGGCAGGAGGTTAGGAAGTGAAGTTCAGTTTCCACCTCATTTTGTGGGCAGTGTGCACATAGCCTGTCTTCTCTTGAGAGCCAGGTCTGCCTATGGCGGCCTTTATCAATAGCAAGGATATATTCACTGACTCTGTACATAGTCAAAGCTTTTGGGTCAGGTATTCTGCCGCTATGTACACTCTGTTAAGGGCCAAAGAGCATTCCAGTATGCTCAGTTTTTTTTGTTAATTCTTTCCAATGTGTCAAGTAATAATATTTTTGTTTTCTCAGGGTTGGGTCTAATTGTGTTGCTATCCTGGGCCTTTGTTTGTGTTTGTGAATAGAGCCCCAGGACCAGCTTGCTTAGGGGACTCTTCTATAGGTTCATCTCTCTGTAGGTAATGGCTTTGTTATGGAAGGTTTGGGAATCACTTCTTTTTCGGTGATTGTAGAATTTAATGTCTCTTTTCCAGATTTTGATAATTAGCGGGTATCGGCCTAATATTGCTCTGCGTGTATTATTTGGTGTTTTCCGTTGTACCTTGAGGATGTTTTTGCAGAATTCTGCATTTAATTTGGTGTTCCTTTCATTTTGGGAATTCTTGTTTTTTGATGGTGTAGAAGGCCCTTCTTGCCTTGTATCTCAGATCGTTCACAGCTTTTTGGAAGTTACCTGTAGCGCTGATGTTTAGGCCAAGGTACGTATAGTTTTTGTGTGCTCTAGGGCCATGGTGTCTAGATGGAATTTGTATTTGTGGTCCTGGTAACTGGACCTTTTTTGGAACACCATTATTTTTACTGTCAGGGCCCAGGTCTGACAGAATCTGTGCAAAATATATAGGTGCTGCTGTAGGCCCTCCTTGGTTGGGGACAGAAGCACCAGATCAACAGCAAACTGTGGACATTTGACTTCAGATTCGAGTAGGGTGAGGCCGGGTGCTGCAGACTGTTCTAGTGCCCTCGCCAATTCATTGAAATATACAGTTGAATACATTTAAACTCAGTTTTTCACAATTCCTGACATTTAATCCTAGTAAACATTCCTTGTCTTAGGTCAGTTATGATCACCACTTTATTTTAAGAATGTGAAATGTCAGAATAATAGTAGAGAGAATTATTTATTTCAGCTTTTATTTCTTTCATCACATTCCCAGTGGGTCAGAAGTTTACATACACTCAATTAGTATTTGGTAGCATTGCCTTTAAATTGTTTAACTTGGGTCAAACGTTTTGGGTAGCCTTCCACAAGATTCCCAAAATAAGTTGGGTAATTGTTGGCCCATTCCTCCTGACAGAGCTCCAGCGAAACTGAGTCAGGTTTGTAGGCCTCCTTGCTCGCACACGCTTTTTCAGTTCTGCCCACAAATTGTCTATGGGATTGAGGTCAGGGCTTTGTGATGGCCACTCCAATACCTTGACTTTGTTGTCCTTAAGCCATTTTTTAAGCCAACTTTGAAAGTATGCTTGGGGTCCTTGTCCATTTGGAAGACCTACTTGCGACCAAGCTTTAACTTCCTGACTGATGTCTTGAGATGTTGCTTCAATATATCCACATAATTTTCCTCCCTCATGATGCCATCTATTTTGTGGAGTGCACCAGTCCCTCCTGCAGCAACGCACCCTTACAACATGATGCTGCCATCGCCGTGCTTCACGGTTGGGATGGTGTTCTTCGGCTTGCAAGCCATAACGATGTTCATTATGGCCAAATAGTTCTATTCCCGTTTCATCAGACCAGAGGACATTTCTCCAAAAATAACGATCTTTGTACCCATGTGCAGTTGTAAACCGCAGTCTGGCTTTTTTATGGTGGTTTTGGAGCAATGGCTTCTTCCTTGCTGAGCGGCCTTTCAGGTTATGTCGATATAGGACTCGTTTTACTGTGGATATAGATACTTTTGTACCTGTTTCCTCCAGCATCTTCACAAGGTCCTTTGCTGTTGTTCTGGGATTGATTTGCACCTTTCGCACCAAAGTACGTTCATCTCTAGGAGACAGAACGCGTCTCCTTCCTGAGCGGTATGACGGCTACGTGGTCCCATGGTGTTTATACTTGCGTACTATTGTTTGTACATATGAACGTGGCACCTTCAGGCATTTGGAAATTGCTCCCAAGGATGAACCAGATTTGCGGAGGTCTACAATTTTTATTCTGAGGTCTTGGCTGATTTCTTTTGATTTTCCCATGATGTCAAGCAAAGAGGCACTGAGTTTGAAAGTAGGCCTTGAAATACATCCACAGGTACACCTCCAATTGACTCAAATGATGTCAATTAGCCTATCAGAAGCTTCTAAAGCCATGACATCATTTTCTGGAATTTTCCAAGCTGTTTAAAGGCACAGTCAACTTAGTGTATGTAAACTTCTGACCCACAGGAATTGTGATACAGTGAATTATAAGTGAAGTA
Organism: Salmo salar; assembly: GCF_965601325.2. NCBI lineage: Eukaryota > Metazoa > Chordata > Actinopteri > Salmoniformes > Salmonidae > Salmo > Salmo salar. The sequence goes on along the minus strand of NC_138310.1, from coordinate 29,264,308 downwards.
ATCTTTCTGTAAACAATTGTTGGAAAAATTGTTTCATGCAGAAAGTAGATGTCCTAACCGACTTGCCAAAACTATAGTTTGTTAACAAGAAATTTGTGGAATGGTTGAAAAACGAGTTTTAATGACTCCAACCTAAGTGTATGTAAACTTCAGACTTCAACTGTATGTTGAACAGGGTGGGGCTCAATCTGCATCCCTGTCTCACCACAAGGCCTTTTGGAAAGAAATGTGTGTTTTTTCCCCAATATTTGTGTACATGTATTCTATAATGTTATATGTTTTTTTCCCCAACTCCGCTATTCATCAATTTGTATAGCAGACCCTCTTGCCAAATTGAGTCAAAAGCTTTTTTGAAATCAATAAAGCATAAGAAGACTTTCCCTTTGTTTTGGTTTGGTTATTGGTCAATTAGGGTGAGCAGGTTGAATACATGGTCGGTTGTATGGTAATTTGGTAAAAAGCCAGTACATTGTTTTCACTGAGGAAATGTATGAGTTTGCTGCTAATGATAATACAGAGGATGTTCCCATGGTTGCTGTTGACACTTATCCCACGGTAGTTATTGGGGTCAAATTTGTCTCCACTTTTATGGATTGGGGTGATCAGTCCTTGGTTTTTATCTTTTGTATTTAACCTTTATTTAACTAGGCAAACCAGTTAAGAACAAATTCTTATTTACAAGGATGGAAGATGCCAGAGCTGAGGATAATGTTAAAAAGTTTAAGTATAGCCAATTTGTGGTCTGTATATTTTATAATTTCATTTAGGATACCATTAACACCACAGGCCTTTTTGGGTTGGAGAGTTTGTATTTTGTCCTGTATTTCATTCAATGTAATTGGAGAATCCAGTGCGTTCTGGTAGTCTTTAATAGTTGATTCTAAGATTTGTATTCATTTATTTATTTGTATAAGTTTTTGATCTTTGTTATAGAGCCAAAAAGATTGGAGAAGTGGTTTTCCCATACATCTTCATTTTGGATAGATAACTCTTCGTGTTGTTTGTTTAGTGTGTTCAAATCTAACCCAGAAGGGTTAGAATCTAACCCAGAAGTGATTAGATTCTATGGATTCTTCAATTACATTGAGCTGATTTCTGACGTGCTGTTCCTTCTTTTTCCGTAGTGTATTTCTGTAATGTTTTAGTGATTCACCATAGTGAAGGCGTAGGCTCAGGTTCTCTCACTCTCTCTCTTTCTCTCTCTTTCTCTGGTCATCAGTTTATATCAATGCTCTCTCTGTAGTTGTATGTGTGTGTTTGTGTGCATAAATGTTTCACCCACATGACAAAATACTACAGTATACTATGGTATAAATACTATAGTATTCACAGTAGTGTTTTTGCGGACTTTACTGAAGTATTCACTGTAGTGTGAAGACTAATGACTGCAAAAACACTACAGTGAATACAGTAGTATTTACTGTAGTGTTGCAGACATTACTGTAGTACAGTATAGTATTTACAGTTTACTATAGTATTAATTATGTTGTAAAGCAAACTGCAGTATATACTACAGTAATTACTTCAGTGATTCTCCGGACTGTATTACACTGTAGTATTTACTGTAGTGTTTTTACTGTAGCGTTTTTGTTGATATTACTGTAGTATTTAGTATTTATGTTTTATTATCTTTGACTTAGAAGTGGGAGCTTTTTCCTTGAGGAAGCCTACTAGGCATATACTAAAAGTGCAAATGTCCATAACCTGTATGTAGGACTGCGGTCTAAACAGAGAGTTCAGAACTTCTACTCTTTTCTATAACCTGTAGAGAACACAGTATGTGGTCTATACTTGGCATGTAGGTTTCTCACTTATGAGTGGCCCAAAATGGGATACGAGTGAGGGGAATGGGCAGGGTATATGCAAATGAAATACTCAAGTATTACTATAGTAATTACTATAGTGTTTTTGCAGACGTAGTATTTACTGTAGTGTTTTTGGGGTCTGCAGTATTCTGTTGAATTGACCCTAGTATTCTTCAGTATACTACAAAATGTGATAGTAAGTACTTCACATGATTGAGGGATACTACAGTGTGTAGTATAGAATTCTACAGTATACAACAGCTTACTACATAATTACATAGTAAGTACTGTAGTATTCTATAGTAAACTGTAGTATTTTATCAAGTGTTTCCAGTTAGAAAAATGTTGACACACACACACACACACACACACACACACACACACACACACACACACACACACACACACACACACACACACACACACACACACACACGGATGTGATTGGGCGTCAGGCCAGAGTCTCTCTCCAGGAGAAGGAAAGTCACATTCCTGTGATTGGAAGTCATGAAGTATCAGGTTCCATAGACTGTTGCGGGACTCCCAGATAAACACACACACATTTTTGGGTGCTTTCTTCTGTGGTTCCCCATGGCTCTATATCTGTGTGTGTGCGTGTGTGTGTGTGTGTGTGTGCGCGTGCTTGCACGTGTCCGTATTTGTGTGCGAATCTGTGAATCTGTGAATGGGCTTTTTTGTTTGTTTACAGGCTGTTCCTGTGTCAGTGCCTGACATAGAGAGATAGATGAGTTGTGGAGGATTCTACAACAGGACAGAGAGCACAGAAGACAACTGGTAGTGTTGTGTAACATGCCAGTCACCTGTCAGTACAGCAGAGGCCAGCATCACTCCTACCCAGACTACACTAGACTGGAGTGAACAAAACAGCCATGCCTCTAACACTAACCCCAAATATTCTCACTCTCACCTGTATATCTCCTCATTTGAATTCCATGCTGTCACTGTCCCCTGTCCACTAAAGCTTAACATTGTTGTCATCTATCACCCACCAGAGTACATCAATGAGCTTGACACCTTGATAAGCTCATTTCCTGACGATGGCTCACTGCTCTTCGTACTTGGCGACTTCAACCTCCAGATGTCTGCTTTGATTCATTTCTTTCCAACTCTCTCTTTCCACTCCTTGCCTCTTTTGACCTCACCCTTTCCCAGTCCTCTCCCATTCACAAGGCAGGCAATACGCTTGACCTCATCTTTACTAGAGGTTGTTCGACTACTAATCTCACTGCAACCCCCCCAGGTCTTTGATCACTACTTTGTTTCCTTTTCGGTCTCTATTTTCTCCAACCCTAGCCACTCAGCCCCTACCCACATGGTCATGCACCGTCGCAATCTTCGCTCTCTTTCTCCCTCTCTCCCTTCTACTAAATCCTTCTCCTTCATGTCTCCTGATTCTGCCTCTTCAACCCTAGTCTCCTCTCTTTCTGCATCCTATCACTCGCACTGTCCTCTTTGCTCCCAGCCGGCTCGACCCTCCCCTCCTGCTCCATGGCTCGGACTCATTGCGAGCTTACAGAGCGGGGCTGCGGGTAGCTGAGCGAAAATGGAGGAAAACTAAACTTCCTGAGGACCGATCATCCTTCCACTCCCTCCTCTCTACCTTCTCTTTATCTGCTGCTAAAGCCACTTTCTATCACTCTAAATTCCAAGCTTCTGCCTGTAACCCTAGGAAACTCTTTTCCATCTTCTCATCCCTCCTTTATCTTCCACCTCCTCTCACCTCCCTCTCTGTGGACCAATTTGTCAACAACTGTGAAAAGGAGATTGACAACATCCACTCCTCAGTGTGTGTGTGTTTGTTTGTTTGTTTGTTTGTTTGTTTGTTTTCACATTGTTCCTGGGTATTTATTGAGCTTGGGAGGATGATCAGTCTGAAAAATAGCACAGACAATGGAGAGAGCCATAACATACCGTGCACACACACTACTCTAGCCACATTCCATTCAGGCCATTCCTTATAAATTAATACAATCAAATCCAACATTATACAGCTGTGCAGTTGAAGTATTTTATTCAAATAAAAGTAAAATCTAGAATAAAATAAAATAAAATACAATAGAAACAATAATTAAAAATTACTTAAAGAGATGGTAAAAACAAAACATAGACACTAGTGAATTCTGGGTAAAATAAAATACTATAAACGGAGCTGCTCACTGGATCTTATTCTATACTGTAGTTCAACAGCTGAAGTCAAACGGACCCTCTCAGCGGCCCTCAGTGTGAGAGAGATACATGGGCCGATCTCCGTGTAACACTGTGATAGGTGGAAGACAACGTCAGAAGAAGAGAATTGCCTCAGAATAGAATCGAACAGACGAATACAGACTATTTGGTGGGACAGCAGATGTATGACACTAGAACCCGCATCACAGATCATGACATCTCTATTCACCTCCTGTCATTGTTAGGGTGAACAGGAGATTCTTTTCCCCTCTCATCCCGTCATCTGTGAAAGTGGGGTAGAGAAGGTAGAAAGTGATAAATGTAATTTGGACCAGATGATGATCTTAATGTGTAGATAGTGCCACCAGATACCCCGTCAGATGACCTGATATCCACCCTCTCATGTGGTTTTGGACGTGAATCGAGCATTAGAAGAATGCCCTCTTTTCATTACCAGGAAAAGGTGGCTCTCTGGCGCACTTAGATCGTCATCTGGTCAAAGGGACTTTTATCTCATCATGGCGTCCAAATGTGTAATCGGCCTGTGTAGCTGGTGTAGAGAGTCAGGCGCAGGACAGCAGATATGAGTAATCAACGTATTTAATCAAGTAATCACAAATACACTACAATAACGGACCGTATACAAGACAAACAATTACTCACAAACAAACATGGGGGAACAGAGGGTTAAATAATGAACAAGTAATTGGGGGATTGAAACCAGGTGTGTAAGACAAAGACAAAACAAATGGAAAATAAAAAGTGGATCGGCGATGGCTAGAAGGCCGGTGACGTCGACCGCAACCCGAACAAGGAGAGGGACCGTCTTCGGCGGAAGTCGTGACAAAATGACAGACTATTATGCTTGTCTCTTTTACTGTATGTCTGCCTCTATTTATCACATCATCGGGTCAAATGACATTAATGACTTTCTACCTTGTCACTTCCACTAATAACAGGATGACAGGGTAAAAGAAGAAACATATCTGATCTGTATCAGCCTTGTTTGACTCATTATAAAATGACATACATTTTATAATGAGCCTTGTAACACACACAGACAGACAGACAGACAGACAGACACACACACATCTTGCATAAACGTCCCAGCTATGCTTACACTTGACATATGATTTGAGATAACGGGGTTCCGCTCTGTTCACAGCAGTGCCAGTAGGTATAGGCCAGGTGTATGTGTGTGATAACCCCTGTGCAGGAGGAATCTTCATGATAGCTTTCTTAATTTCCTCTCCCATCACCTGTGCTCACGCTACCATCGGATCTGCAGTTGGCATGGTCTCAGGTAAGCACCCACACACACATCAGACTACATACAACATGAATGTACTTGAATTGAGGCTGGGGATCTGCACAGCACTTCAACAGAGTTTGCTCTTAGTTGACTGAGTTAGCCAACCAATGTCCACAGTACTACAAAAGTGTTCCAGATTAGGTATTTGAATAGTGTTCTGTACAGTATGGTTCAGCAGAATGAATCCAGGTGTGTGGTTCTCTTCCTGTAAGTCTGGCCCCTGCTGGCTCCATTTGATGCTATCTACTTTGGGGTTATAACTGTGTTCTAGCCTGACATGCTGACCACACCACTTGCGTTTGCGTGCAAAATAAACATACATGTTATTCCAATCATAGCACCCACACTGCTCGCGAGTGCCAACGAGCGTCTGTGTTGCCAAGTGCTAAAATAGAAGTTGCTTCTATTTGCGATGCAGAACGCGATGCAAGTCCTGCCTCTCCCATCTCCTCATTGGCTTTTAGAAGCATATGCCCATGTGCCAGCTGCTCATTGGTTATACCCACGTGGGTGATTGAAAGATGAACTGAGGTCGGTTGTGGTAATGCACCTTATTATGAAAGTTAGTTGCCAATCGCCATATAAAGTCCAAAGAAGAAAAGGTCTGGAAGAAGGAGAGATGACTAGAAACGATTCGGCTGACCATTTCATGTATGTATTAATTGTCGGAGTAGAGGATCTTGTGCATTTCTGGTAAAATAACAACTTAATGTTTATATCCCAGGACAAATTAGCTAGCAACAGCAAGTTAGCTAGCTAAATAGGATAAATTAGCTAGCAACTGCAAGCTAGCTAGCTAAATGGCCATAAATGTTTATTGCTTTTCGACCTGTCCCCAAATTAATATAATTGGTTCAGAGTTTGCTTTGATATTTCAACCTGCATGTCGTGATCACGTCTGGTGTGGGGGGACAAAATCAATTTGCATCCGGTTTGGGCATGGTATGAGTTGCTATCGGAAGCATGTTCTACGCTCTCACCTATTGGTTATCACCTGTGGTGAGTTCACACTACAATGCCCACCGTGTACCTCTTGTCTGTGTGTCATATGACCAATTAAAGGAGAGAGAGGAAGAGAAGAAGAGAGATGAGGAAAAGTGGAGGGTGAAGGAGCAGGAGCTGCTGGGTAACTCAACAACAGTCTCCAGATGTTTTACTATGAGATGTAGAGTACATAAACTCAGCAGAAAAAGAAACATCCCTTTTTCAGGACCCTGTCTTTCAAAGATAATTAGTGAAAATCCAAGTAACTTCACAGATCTTCATTGTAAAGGGTTTAAACACTGTTTCCCATGCTTGTTCAATGGACCATAAACAATGAATTAACATGCACCTGTGGAACGGTCGTTAAGACACTAACAGCTTACAGACAGTAGGCAATTAAGATCACAGCTATGAAAACTTAGGACACTAAAGAGGCATTTCTTCTGACTCTGAAAAACACCAAAAGAAAGATGCCCAGGGTCCCTGCTCATCTGTGTGAACATGCCTTAGGCATGCTGCAAGGAGGCATGAGGACTGCAGATGTGGCCAGGGCAATAAATTGCAATGTCCGTACTGTGAGACACCTAAGACAGCGCTACAGGGAAACAGGACGGACAGCTGATCGTCCTCGCAGTGGCAGACCACGTGTAACAACACCTGCACAGGATTGGTACATCCGAACATCACACCTGCGGGACAGGTACAGGATGGCAACAACTGCCCGAGTTATACCAGGAACACACAATCCCTCCATCAGTGCTCAGACTGTCCGCAATAGGCTGAGAAAGGCTGGACTGAGGGCTTGTAGGCCTGTTGTAAGGCTGGTCCTCACCGGACATCACCGGAGACAACGTCGCTTATGGGCACAAACCCACCATCGCTGGACCAGACAGGACTGGCAAAAAGTGCTCTTCACTGAAGAGTCGCGGTTTTGTCTCACCAGGGGTGATGGTCGGATTCGCCTTTATTGTCAAAGGAATGAACGTTACACCGAGGCCTGTACTCTGGAGCGGGATCGATTTGGAGGTGGAGGGTCCGTCATGGTCTGGGGCGGTGTGTCACAAAATCATCGAACTGAGCTTGTTGTCATTGCAGGCAATCTCAACGCTGTGTGTTACAGGGAAGACATCCTCCTCCCTCATGTGGTACCCTTCCTGCAGGCTCATCCAGACATGACCATCCAGCATGACAATGCCACCAGCCATACTGCTCTTCTGTGTGTGATTTCCTGCAAGACAGGAATGTCAGTGTTCTGCCATGGCCAGCGAAGAGCCCGGATCTCAAACCCATTGAGCATGTCTGGGACTTGTTGGATTGCAGGGTGAGGGCTAGAGCCATTCCCCCCAGAAATGTCTGGGAACTTGCAGGTGCCTTGGTGGAAGAGTGGGGTAACATCTCACAGCAAGAACTAGCAAATCTGGTGCAGTCCATGAGGAGGAGATGCACTGCAGTACTTAATGCAGCTGGTGGCCACACCAGACACTGACTGTTACTTTTGATTTTGACACCCCCTTTGTTCAGGGACACATTATTCCATTTCTGTTAGTCACATGTCTGTGGAACTTGTTCAGTTTATGTCTCAGTTGTTGAATCTTGTTATGATCATACAAATATTTACACACGTTAAGTTTGCTGAAAATAAACAGTTGACAGTGAGAGGAAATTTCTTCTTTTGCTGACTTTATGTCGAAGTAGTGACTCAGGTGATGAAGGACAAATGTGTGTGTCTGTAGTGTTTGTTTTAACATTATACATTCTGTATGTAACTTATCATGCTTCCGGTTTGGAGCGAGCATTCGCACTACGCTTCGCTCCACAGGTAATATTACACTTCATTACATTACAACGGTTTGATTTGTTTGATCTGAGCAATTTTTCTTAGCTAGCTACATAGCCGTCTTTGTATCAAAGATAATTGTGTAGTTTAGAGTAATTAGAGTAATTATCGAGGTTAGCTATCTTCGTCCTCCTAACGTAGTCATCACTGCTAGCTAGCTAGTCAACACTGCTAGCTAGCCAACCAGCCAACTTCTACCGACTAGCAGCACTGTAGAAACTATTACATTACAACGGAACGACTTGATTAGTGTAGTGTTAGTGTTAGTTAGCAAGCTACATAGTTGTCTTTGCATCTAAGATAATTGTGTAGTTTAGAGTAATTATCGAGGCTAGCTAGCCAGCCGCGACGCGACGCGACGCCAGACTTAGTCAACACACCTAGTCATCATTAACCCACTGCTAGCTAGCCAACCGTTACCGACTAGCAGCGCTGTAGATACTAATACTTTACAACGGAACGATTTGACTAGTGCAGTGTTAGCTAGCTAGCTACATAGTTGTCTTTGTCATAGCTTGATAATTGTGTAGTTTAGTAATTATCGAGGTTAGCTAGCCAGCTATTTCCGTCCCCAGCGACGCCATTTTTCCAAACCCAGCCAACTATTACCGACGAGCAGCATTGTAGAAACTAAATACATTACAAAGGAACGTCTTGATTAGTGTTATGTTCGCTAGCTACAAAGTTGCTTTTGTATCATGACAAGGTGTAGTACTGAAACTATCGAGGTTACCTAGCCAACTACACGTTCAAAGTCAACAACGCAGGCACTGCTAGCTAGCCTACTCCACCAGCCAGCAGTACTGTATCATTTTCGTCATTTTTAGTCAATAAGATTTTTGCAATGTAAGCTTAACTTTCTGAACATTCGAGACGTGTAGTCCACTTGTCATTCCAATCTCCTTTGCATTAGCGTAGCCTCTTCTGTAGCTTGTCAACTATGTGTCTGTCTATCCCTGTTCTCTCCCCTCTACACAGGCCATACAAACGCTCCACACCGCGTGGCCGATGCCACTCTAACCTGGTGGTCCCAGCGCGCACGATCCACGTGGAGTTCCAGATCTCCGGCAGCCTCTGGAACTGCCGGTCTGCGGACAACAAGGCTGAGTTCATCTCAGCCTATGCTACCCTCCAGTCCCTAGACTTCCTGGCGCTGACGGAAACATGGATTACCACAGATAACACTGCTACTCCTACTGCTCTCTCCTCGTCTGACCACGTGTTCTCGCATACCCCTAGAGCATCGAGCCAGCGGGGTGGTGGCACTGGAATCCTCATCTCTCCCAAGTGGACATTCTCTCTTTCTCCCCTGACCCATCTGTCTATCTCCTCATTTGAATTCCATGCTGTCACAGTTACCAGCCCTTTCAAGCTTAACATCCTTATCATTTATCGCCCTCCAGGTTCCCTTGGAGAGTTCATCAATGAGCTTGACGCCTTGATAAGTTCCTTTCCTGAGGATGGCTCACCTCTCACAGTTCTGGGTGACTTTAACCTCCCCACGTCTACCTTTGACTCATTCCTCTCTGCCTCCTTCTTTCCACTCCTCTCCTCTTTTGACCTCACCCTCTCACCTCCCCCCCCTACTCACAAGGCAGGCAATACGCTTGACCTCATCTTTACTAGATGCTGTTCTTCCACTAATCTCATTGCAACTCCCCTCCAAGTCTCTGACCACTACCTTGTATCCTTTTCCCTCTCGCTCTCATCCAACACTTCTCACTCTGCCCCTACTCGGATGGTATTGCGCCGTCCCAACCTTCGCTCTCTCTCTCCCGCTACTCTCTCCTCTTCCATCCTATCATCTCTTCCCTCTGCTCAAACCTTCTCCAACCTATCTCCTGATTCTGCCTCCTCAACCCTCCTCTCCTCCCTCTCTGCTTCCTTTGATTTTCTCTGTCCCCTATCCTCCAGGCCGGCTCGGTCCTCCCCTCCTGCTCCGTGGCTTGACGACTCACTGCGAGCTCACAGAACAGGGCTCCGGGCAGCCGAGCGGAAATGGAGGAAAACTCGCCTCCCTGCGGACCTGGCATCCTTTCACTCCCTCCTCTCTACATTTTCCTCTTCTGTCTCTGCTGCTAAAGCCACTTTCTACCACTCTAAATTCCAAGCATCTGCCTCTAACCCTAGGAAGCTCTTTGCTACCTTCTCCTCCCTCCTGAATCCTCCTCCCCCTCCCCCCCCTCCTCCCTCTCTTCGTCAACCATTTTGAAAAGAAGGTTGACGACATCCGATCCTCGTTTGCTAAGTCAAACGACACCGCTGGTCCTGCTCACACTGCCCTACCCTGTGCTTTGACCTCTTTCTCCCCTCTCTCTCCAGATGAAATCTCGCGTCTTGTGACGGCCGGCTGCCCAACAACCTGCCCACTTGACCCTATCCCCTCCTCTCTTCTCCAGACCATTTCCGGAGACCTTCTCCCCTACCTCACCTCGCTCATCAACTCATCCTTGACCGCTGGCTACGTCCCTTCTGTCTTCAAGAGAGCGAGAGTTGCACCCCTTCTGAAAAAACCTACACTCGATCCCTCTGATGTCAACAACTACAGACCAGTATCCCTTCTTTCTTTTCTCTCCCAAACTCTTGAACGTGCCGTCCTAGGCCAGCTCTCTTGCTATCTCTCTCAGAATGACCTTCTTGATCCTAATCAGTCAGGTTTCAAGACTGGGCATTCAACTGAGACTGCTTTTCTCTGTGTCACGGAGGCTCTCCGCACTGCTAAAGCTAACTCTCTCCCCTCTGCTCTCATCCTTCTAGACCTATCTGCTGCCTTTGATACTGTGAACCATCAGATCCTCCTCTCCACCCTCTCCGAGCTGGGCATCTCCGGCGCGGCCCACGCTTGTATTGCGTCCTACCTGACAGGTCGCTCCTACCAGGTGGCGTGGCGAGAATCTGTCTCCGCACCACGTGCTCTCACCACTGGTGTCCCCCAGGGCTCTGTTCTAGGCCCTCTCCTATTCTCGCTATACACCAAGTCTCTTGGCTCTGTCATATCCTCACATGGTCTCTCCTATCATTGCTATGCAGACGACACACAATTAATCTTCTCCTTTCCCCCTTCTGACAACCAGGTGGCGAACCGCATCTCTGCATGTCTGGCAGACATATCAGTGTGGATGACGGATCACCACCTCAAGCTGAACCTCGGCAAGACGGAGCTGCTCTTCCTCCCGGGGAAGGACTGCCCGTTCCATGATCTCGCCATCACGGTTGACAACTCCCTTGTGTCCTCCTCCCAGAGTGCTAAGAGCCTCGGCGTGACCCTGGACAACACCCTGTCGTTCTCCACTAACATCAAGGCGGTGACCCGATCCTGTAGGTTCATGCTCTGCAACATTCGCAGAGTACGACCCTGCCTCACACAGGAAGCGGCGCAGGTCCTAATCCAGGCACTTGTCATCTCCCGCCTGGATTACTGCAACTCGCTGTTGGCTGGGCTCCCTGCCTGTGCCACTAAACCCCTACAACTCATCCAGAACGCCGCAGCCGCTGGTGTTCAACCTTCCCAAGTTCTCTCACGTCACCCCGCTCCTCCGCTCTCTCCACTGGCTTCCAGTTGAAGCTCGCATCCGCTACAAGACCATGGTGCTTGCCTACGGAGCTGTGAGGGGAACGGCACCTCCGTACCTTCAGGCTCTGATCAGGGCCTACACCCAAACAAGGGCACTGCGTTCATCCACCTCTGGCCTGCTCGCCTCCCTACCTCTGAGGAAGCACAGTTCCCGCTCAGCCCAGTCAAAACTGTTCCCTGCTCTGGCACCCCAATGGTGGAACAAGCTCCCTCACGACGCCAGGACAGCGGAGTCAATCACCACCTTCCGGAGACACCTGAAACCCCACCTCTTTAAGGAATACCTGGGATAGGATAAAGTAATCCTTCTAACCCCCCCCCCCTTAAAAGATTTAGATGCACTATTGTAAAGTGGTTGTTCCACTGGATATTATAAGGTGAATGCACCAATTTGTAAGTCGCTGTGGATAAGAGCGTCTGCTAAATGTCTTAAATGTAAAATGTAAATCATATTGTTTATTACTTCTGCAAAATGCCCAAAACTCAGGTAACTAGCACTCAGGTACGGTAGGTAACTCAGGCGTATGGTATTATACAGTATGTATATCTAACTCTCCCAAGCGAAAAACAAATAATATTTAAATATACTTAAATCATACTTCATTAATATATTTTAATATATTTAAGTAGGACTGTGATAAATATACTTAAGTATATTTAAAAAGATCTAAATTAGATTTTTTTTAAAATACATTTAATGTCAATCCCTTTTTTGTAACTGAAAACTGTTTTTAATTTGGCCCTACGGTTACTGAGATGTTCATTTTGTAGCAATGCTCGTGTAAACGAATGGAATCAACTGATTTCTATCGTTTCTACTAGCATTGCAACAAAATGAACAAAATTCAAGGGGACATCTCAGTAACTGTAGTGCAAGTTTGTTTGACAAGAACATTGGTGTACAATTTCAAACCTAAATGTAAAATGTTGGCCTGTTTTAAGAATGAATGGTTTCCCTCCCCAATCAAAGGTGACACGCATAATACTGACATGTGGTGTGCTCCACAACATAGCCTTGAGGCATGGTATTGAAATGGATGCAGAGATTAGAATGGACCCACAAGAGCCTCCTAACCCACCACCCAATGGAGCACCTGCCCCGGCTGATGCAGTGAGGAGGCTGCAGCTCATAGAGATTGGTGGTAAGGACAATATACAAAGCATCGTTTTTTTTCCGTTTTTTTTTCTTCATGTTGCGGAAAACATTCAATAATTGCATCATGTAAATGAGTCAAAACCCTGCGTATTTTTCAGAGTTCAGTCACAATCTGCTTAACCAATGTGTTAAACTCGTTCTGGGTTTGCAGGACTGAGGCAGTCAACATGCAAACTGTAGTGTAGGGCGGGGGGCACCCTCACCCGGCGCACGGGCTGCAACGCAGCTTCCCACGTTTCTATGTGAATAAAATAAATCAGTGCCTGTCTTGTATATTAAGTTACTGACAACCAAGTTTCACATTCTCTTAATTACTTACCGTGATCCAGTCATGCAGTCGAGGAGGTTTTGCGCACCAACTTCACCGTTTCCAATGTTACTGCTAAAAAGTTGGGATTAAACCATATGAAAAATAAAAAACAAAATAGAAATAACTCACCTTTTTTTAAACATTCACTGTCGCTGTCGGAGCATGTGCCGGTGTATGCGCTTTCCCCAATGCGCTGGTCCATTTGGGAGAGCTCCGGCGTGCCAGGCCCCCCTCCCGTTGCCTTAGTGCTGCGGTTATGTATGGATATTCTTTTTCCCCTTGCAGTTTAAGGTCAGACCATTTCTTTTCACATCATGCACAGTTCTGTCTTGCTGCCCCACCTCGTTCACTGCAGCGGAAACACTCCCAAGCTACCTGTTTGGCTTTGTTTGTCAACCGAATAATACGTGTTGCCTGTCTTCTATCTCCTCTACCATCACCGTGATCTCGTCTTCCAATAAGTTTGCTTTTCTCTTTTGGTCCATGGCTTTTCCATCGCTCATCCATATATGTATGTACATATTCTTATTCATTCCTTTACACTTGTATGGAAATAAGCTTTTTGTGCATACTGATAATATCTGGGATCTTTTATTTCAGCTCATGAAACACAGGACCAACACTTTACTTGTTGCGTTAATATTTTTGTTCAGTGTATTTCCGTGCGAGAGAATCTTACAGTCCCATAGCCAGTGTATGACAGGAGTTGATTGGTGCACAAACATGAAAGAAATAGTTTAAGGTTGTGTTTTCATACAATATATCTGTGTTGTATTAAAATGTGCCCTCATCCATAGATATATGAGGAACAAGGCTGCGGACTGCAAGGCCTCACTGGGAGAGGGAAAGAGCATCCTCTGGTGGTCTAGTTGTGCAATTAACCATTCACAATCCAATAACAGAACACCAGCTCCAAAGTTTTTTATAACTAAGATAGACCACAGCCTGTCATTACCAATGGGACAAATGAGTCATAGTGGGCAGAACAAGCAAGATGGTTATAGCCAAGCATAAGCTAGCAAGATCCTTTTGGAGCGTTCTAGCATATATTTGCATATTTCCGTTAGGGAACGTCTACTCTGACACGTGCGATTGTGCAATAACTAATTGTGCAATATTTGAACTCCTAAACAACACATTTTTTATAAACTTTGGCAAAGGGTAAAGTCTACAAATCTTTATCAACTCTGTTCGGCACAGATTTTAGTTTTGGGAGCAGAAAACCGTATTGAGATCAAATGTTTCATTGATGACAAAATGTGCAGAAAGTTGGCCAAAATCCATCTCGTTCCATCTTCTCCCACTGCCGGCCAATGGGCTTCCTCTCACTACCATATTTCGTAGTGGAAACCCCAAACGGATGCTTCAGTTATTCGTCCAGTGAAACATCTGTCTCATTGTTATATCTGTGCTAGCTCTGTATACTCTACATTACCTTTATATCAATCAAATGTATTTATAAAGCCCTTCTTACATCAGCTGATGTCACAAAGTGCTGTACAGAAACCCAGCCTAAAACCCCAAAACAGCAAGCAATGCAGGTGTAGAAGCACGGTGGCTAGGAAAAACTCCCTAGATAGGCAGTACATTTGGATAAGCCTCAAGCGAACACTTTTACTGCTGAACACAAACCACGCTTAGTACACAAATACAGAACAGCGAAAGTCCAGAAAAAACATTTTATTCGTCTTTTTTTCATGACATGAAGAGCCTGACAATATTCAGCATCATTCAACCCCAGTGCAAAACAGTTTAAAATGATGAGCAACATTCGCGGTGGGCTTGGCATAGGAATACACTGACAATTCTGCACCAAAGATAGATTTCATAATAGACATATCATAACGGCCAATATGACCTGGCTGTTCCAATGTTTTCAACATGACATCACAACATTCAAAGTGAGAAGTAAACCCTCCTTCAGATTGAGACAGTACCAAACAGGAGACATGGCTACAGACATCTGAGGCTTTAGATTAGAAGAGAAGCAACAGTAGAAGCTCAGATATTCATTTGTCATGTTGTTATGTAATAGAAGAGCTCCTTCAGGACATTCAGTGGTTGCCAACATTTGAGCCAATGCTGCTGCAGCAGAGAGGAGGTAGTTACCCCTAGACCAGTGGAGGCTGCTGAGGAGGACGGCTCAAAATAATTGTTGGTATGAAGGAATTGGAATGGAAGCTGTGTTTGATGCATTTGATACCATTATTCTGCTCCAGCCATTACCACAAGCCCGTCCTCCCCAATTAACTGTGGCCTAGACACTGATCCAAGGTCAGTTTTATATTTGGTTAAGGTCTGAATGTTGTGTAACTGATCCTAGATCTGTTCCTACAGGGAACTTCTACCCAGAGTCAGACGGGAGGCTGATACAATCATCTTCCACACGGAGTAAAAAAACAACAGGGCTACCATAGACAACGGAGTTCCATAGAGATCGCACATAGTGAGACAACGTAACCTAGCCCACTAAGCTAGGCTAACCAATGACAGAAGACTGTTGGACTACAGACACAGCTAAAACTGCACTACCCAGGTCTACAGACACAACGCTGTTAGGTCACTCACTCAACTCCTTAAATGGAAAAGACAGAAACAAAATCAGGCAACCCTGTACTTTAAAAACATACATTGGTATTTTTAAAGAAGTTGTTGATTTCATTATTACCACCACTTAGATTGAAAAGAACCATGATGCAGCCACCCAACCCTAATAAGGATCTACTGTTAGCTGTGTTTCATATAAGATCCTGAGCCCTTGAAGTGACCCCACATTCATCAGTATACATTGTTCTTCTTTGCAGAATTGTCAGTGTATTCCAAGCCCACCGCGATTGTTGCTCATCATTTTTAAAAACAAAACCATTAAAAGCCTTTGACCAGGACTCTTACGTCTGAGGCATCACACTGTACACACCGAATATACAACCAAAACCAAACATCAAAAACGAACGAAAAAATCTGCAAGCACAGAAAACATGAGCAAAAAGCAACGTAAGGATAGCAGTAGCATTTACACAATAATTACATCTTCACAAGCATTGCGAGAGAGTGAAATATCTGTACACAGATTGCCTCGTACGCAAAGGAAAAGTGGAAAAGCGGTCTTAACTATACTCCTTCAATCTGAATAAAGCTAGACAGCAGGCCAGTTACATTCCTGTTTATCTAACAATGGTTCCAGTATGACATTAACTGTCAAAATGTAACAATGAAAGTTACGTCAACAGAAATGCTGGGGGGTTTAGTTCACCCAACAACGTTTACACCAGGGGTGCTCAAACTTTTGGGCTTGGTGTACCAAAATATAATCTGAGTGATGAGCTGCGGGCCGAACAAAGAAATCATTTATTTAGAAATATAAAAAAGGTAAACAATAGCTTTTTAGGATCTTGAAACATGAATCAAATCGTAGCCATATAACTTGACACCTAACAACACATTCTGATTACCAATATTTTAAAGCAGATTTTCAGCAATTTCACATGACTAATTACATGTGATTGTACACATTCTTCCATGGGATGGTGAGACATTTTTCCACGTTTAATGCTAATTCCCTGCAGTTCTACACATTTTGCTATGGCTTATGCCATGTTCCTATGATATCCGCGAGAATGATTAACAAATCAAATGGAGGGCCCCCTGGAGGTCAGGGCCCCTGGGCACGTGCCTTGGGTTCCCAGTCAGTAATTCGGCCATGATTACTGCAAGGTTTAGATAGCTGGCTAGACTAACTTACCTAGCAATCGATGTTAGCTGACATGGGCTAACTGATTGACTGTCAGTGACTGACATAACAAGAGGAAAACTACTGATGCACTACCAAATGTATTCTACGTTGTGTATTCTACTATGCTATCTCCTAACAGTAAGTTGTGAACCCGACTGACTTCCTAAAAAAAGTGGTCCTAGTGGTCCTTGCAGGCCAAACCAAACGTTGTCCCCTGGTTTATACCAACAGACCAAAACACTTCTTGAGGTCTAACAGACCCACAGTGGTGGAAATGTGGTAGAGTTTAACTTTGGGAACATCTAAACCAGGGGTCTCAAACTCATTTTGCCCTGAGAGCCGCATTCAGTCTTTAAAAACAAATATATTTAAAAAGTTCCAAAATCGGCAAAAAAAAAACTTGTCCTCTATCCATCATTTTGATCATTTTTGATGCTCCCTGACTGTCTAGTTTTCATTTCGGTGATTATTAGCGAGCTGGACAGTCAATAAACGGTAGAAATATAGCGCCATTAGCATTTTTACACAGTTTCAATTTGGTTTTAGTCATTTTTAGTCCCACATTTTTGGGGGGGGACACCACTGATCTAAACAGTAAGGTATTTTCCTTCAACATATACACGTTCTGGCTGTAGCCTGCTGAGCGTGCCTACTGTACACGGTCACCTAACCCCTTTGTATTGTGTGTCAGCTCTGTAGCCTTACTCTGGCCTTCAACAGACATTCTCCCATCTCCCCCTCTTCCCCCAGACAGTAGGACAGTCATGTGGAGGCTGGAGTCGGGGCTGGGGCCTGAAAGAGCACAATTATTCACTGAGCAATGAGAGTTTCACAGGTGACGCATATTGATGACATGTTGCCAGCGCTGATTACACAGCATGTTCTCTTCCTGTATTCCTTGTCCTTCTTTCTCAGGTGGATGCTACACATATGTGCACTAGGGGGTGGTGGAAGGGGTGAGTTGCCTCCATACAATGTGAAGCACGTTGAGTTTGAAAGAAAAGACACTCTGCTGTGTGTCCAGGCATGCTGTTGTGATGAAAGTGGTGTGAAGGTTTGGTCGACAGCATAGAGAGAGAGGAGTTAGAGTCCGACTGATACGGGGTCAGATACAATCTCTAGAGCAACCCTGAGCTGGCTACTACAACTCATAGGACACCCTGTTCCCTATATAGTGAACTACTCTTGACCATAGTGAAAAATAAAGTAGTCACTATATGGGGAATATGATGTCATTTGAGACACAAGCCCTACTATAGTGCAAACACTCCTGTTGCCATGCCAACATGGCCCCCGGAGCAGGTTGCTGGGAGCGACAGTTGCCAAGCGGCCATGTTAGAGCCAGATTCTGAGTGTTGGGAGGTTCCTGTCCATCCAGAGCTGGTTCAGTCTGATGGTCTCTAAAGCCTCCTGGACGCTACGCATCTGAGAGCCCCGC
Organism: Salmo salar; assembly: GCF_965601325.2. Classification (NCBI taxonomy): domain Eukaryota; kingdom Metazoa; phylum Chordata; class Actinopteri; order Salmoniformes; family Salmonidae; genus Salmo; species Salmo salar. The sequence goes on along the minus strand of NC_138310.1, from coordinate 29,245,972 downwards.
TCCTTCAGACTGGAGAAGAAACCCTGGACCTACACACACACAGTTGACATGAGAGAAGACCAACACGCACTAGGTATCTGATACACAGACACATGATATAGAGTCGGCATGGTTCTGAGGTGTAAGCTCACCTCCTCCAGGTGTGTCTGAGTGGAGAACTGGGAGGTGGTGGACTTGATGATGCTTTGGATGGGATAGGACCCCACTGGGAACCTACACACACACACACACACATAAAATCAAAAACAGGCCATTTCTTCACAACAGCCAATAGAAACAGGCCACTTCTCCACAAGAGCCAATCGGAACAGGCCAGGCTCCACAAGAGCCAATCAAAATAGGCTAGGCTCCACAACAGCCAATTCGAAACAGGCCCACTGATATCAATTGGGAAACTATTGTTTTTGGGTCCATTGTTCTGTAGGTTGATGCTGTAAGTATGTAAATGTGCACCTACTATACCAAACATAGGAACACCTTCCTAATATTGAGTTGCACCCCTTTTTGCCCTCAGAACAGCCTACATTAGTCAGGACATGGACTCTACAAGGTGTCGGAAGCGTTCCACAGGGATGCTGGCCCATGTTGACTCCAATGCTTCCCACAGTTGTGTGTACTCGGATGGATGTCCTTTGGGTGGTGGACCATTGTTGATACACACAGGAAACTGTTGAGCGTGAAAAACCCAGCAGCGTAGCAGTTCTTGCCACAAACCGGTGCCTGGCACCTACTACCAAACCCCGTTCAAAGACGCTTAAATATTTTGTCTTGCCCATTCACCCTCTTAAATGGCACACATACACAATCCATGTCTCAAGGCTTAAAAATCCTTCTTTAACCTGTCTCCTCCCCTTCATCTACACGTATTGAAGTGGATTTAACAAGTGACATTAAAAAGGGATCATAGCTTTCACCTGGTCAATCTGTCATGGAACGAGCAGGTGTTTTTAATGTTTTGTACACTCAGTGTATAATTGATCTTATTCATAAGGTGGCACTCACTTCTCTATGATCTTGTCCCAGTTCTCTTTGACAAAGTCCCAAACGAACAAGTGGCCAGCGAAGCCGTCGCTCATGGTGCTGATGACCAATGGCAGCTCCTGGGTCTGGATAATCCCTCCCTCGAGCCCTGTGCTCAGAATCCTGAAGGAGGAAGTGTTTAGAGTGATGCAGAGACACACACCATAAGCCTCTACAAACATATCTGGGCACAGCTTGGGCACATCTGACATTTTAGTCATTTAGCAGACACTCTTATCCAGAGCGACATAGTTAGTCCATTCATCCTAAGTTAGCTAGGTGGGACAACCACATATCTCAGTCATAGTAAGTGCACTTTTTCCCCAATAAAGTAGCTATCAGCAAAGTCAGATCTAGTAAGGGGGCAAAAAGTGAAGTGCGAATGTTAGTTCACGAAAGCCTCGGGCATGAGGAGGGGGTGCGAGAAGAGGGGGGAGGGTATTTAAAATACTCCTTGAAGAGGTAGGGTTTCAGATGTTTTCAGGAAGATGGGAAGGGACTCTTCTGTCCTAGCTTCAGGGGGAAGATCAGCTTGAGTACAGCTGTATGTCTCTCTGCACAAACTCTGGGTAGAGGTTAGTTGGCCAGTTAATCTGTCTGTAAATTGATTGATTAAGTACTGTGGACCCACACTCTCCCTTACCATACGATGCTTTGTGGGTCCTGTGTGGAGGCCAGGGCCTGCAGTATCTTGCGTTTCTCAGAGTCATACGTGGTGGAACTGTAGGCCTCCATGAGAGAAAGCCATCCGAGGTTAGACTGGGCTGCTACAGAGAACACCACTCGCTGCAGATCACCTGGGATCCTGGAGGAGACAGAGCACCACAAGATCACTATAGAATAGATATCTAGCTTTACTACTGATGAAGACCATGGCGGCCAACAAATCTAAAAGTATATATATTTTTTAAACCAGCAAAAGTATATATTCTTATATATAAACTCTAAAGTCAATTGGTGTGTGTACCTACTGTTTGGTTTGGTTGGAGTTGGTCCACTGGTCGTAGAGGGCCGTGGCCTGGTCAGTACAGTTCTGCCGTCCCAGACTACAGGCCATCTCTAGCAGGGCTGACCTCAGCTCCTGTCTGGACACACTCTCCTCCTCTCCCCAGTCCTGACTGTCCATCAGCTGGCCAAAATGACCCCAAATGTACGCCTGAAACACACATTACAAAGTGAAAGCACAGTCAGTGTGTCCCAAATGGTGGGACTAGGCTCCAAAACAAGGTACCTGACAATCTAGTGTGTATGTGTGTATGTATGCATGCATTTACCTTCATGCGGGCCACCAGTGTTTGCTCCTGTCTCTTGTCCAGTAGTCTGTAGACAGAGCTGAGCTGTGATAGGGCCTCTGTCAGAGGAGCAGTCTCAGTCTCATTGGTGGCATAGTCCAACAAATTTAAAACTTGACGGAAGGATACACGACCCAGCCTGATGAGGGGGAGAGAAAAATAGACAATAGATCTGAATGAATTCTGTCTATTTGTGTCTGTTGTCTGTGGAGCAAAAATACAGACATTCACGCAATCGTACAAGTCCAGGCAGAGTATTAAGACAGGCCTCCAATTATTATATATATATTTTTTAAAGTGGTCATTGCTGTTAAAAATAATGTGTTCTCAGTCATCCTACCTGGTAAAATGAGGTTAAAAATAGATGAATCTATGTATAATCTAGTTCTAACCTTATTTTACCAGGTAGGTTGACTGAGAACATTATTTTTTACAGCATCGACCACATAAAAAAAATAATGAATTGAGTCTTTCTGAGAGACAGACATCCATCTCCCCGCTACTATTATCATTAGCGTACTATGCCGCAGCACAAACACACACTGACCTGGACAGGGAGAAGATGTTGTGTATGAGTGAAGCGCGGTCGTGGGCTGTGAGTGTGTTGATATCAGTCTTAAGAGCGTCTATGAGAGTGGTCCAGCCCTCGTCTCCATAGTGAACTATATAGAAGCCCGTGTTCATGTAGTTCAACTTCAGCCACTTCACACTGTCCGACACATTCAGAGTCGCTAAGTGGAAACACATAATGCACTTAGACACATGGTTATGCTTTTACCTAGAACCTCAGCGCATACAACCAGCAGGCTACTATATACAGGGCCTTCGGAAAGTATTCAGACCCCTTGACTTTTTACACATTTTGTTACGTTACAGCCTTATTCTAAAATGGATTATTACATGTTTTATTAAATCCTCAGCAGTCTACACACAATACCCCATAATGACAAAGCGAAAACATTCTTAAATTGAAGATGTTTGGAACCACCAAGTCTCTTCCTAGAGCTGGCCGTCCAGCCAAACTGAGAAATCCGGGGAGAAGGGCCTTGGTCAAGGAGGTGACCATGAACCTGATGGTCACGCTGACAGAGCTCTAGAGTTCCTCTGCGGAGATGCGAAAACCTTCCAGAAGGACAACCATCTCTGCAGCACTCCAACAATCAGGCCTTTATGGTAGAGTGGCTAGATGGAAGCCACTCCTCAGTAAAAGGCACGACAGCCCACTTGGAGTTTACCAAAAGGCACCTAAAGACTCTCAGACAATGAGAAACAAGATTCTCTGGTCTGATGAAACCAAGATTGAACTCTTCGCCCTTGATGCCATACGTCACGTCTGGAGGAAACCTGGCACCATCCCAATGGTGAAGCATGGTGGTGGCAGCATCATGGTGTGGGGATATTTTTCAGTGGCAGGGACTGGCAGACTTGTCAGGATCGAGGCAAAGATGAACGGAGCAAAGTACTGAGAGATCCTTGATGAAAACCTGCTCCAGAGCTCTTAGGACCTCAGACTGGAGTGAAGGTTCATCTTCCAACAAGACAACAACCCTAAGCACACAACCAAGACAATGCAGGAGTGGCTTCGGGACAAGTCTCTGAATGTCCTTGAGTGGCCCAGCCAGAGCCCGGACTTGAACCAGATCTAACATCTCTGGAGAGACCTGAAAATAGCTGTGCAGCAACGCTCCCCATTCAACCTGACAGAGCTTGAGAGAATATGCAGAGAAGAATGGGAGAAACTCCCCAAATATAGGTGTTCCAAGCTTGTAGCGTCATACCCAAGACTCAATGCTGTAATCGCTGCCAAAGGTGCTTCAACAAAGTACTGAGTAAAGGGTCTGAATACTTATGCAAATATGATATTTCATTTTTTTATTTTTTTATAAATTGGCAACAATTTTGTTTTTGCTTTGTCATTATGGTGTATTGTGTGTAGCTTGACGAGGGGAAAAAAACAATAAACAGTAACGTAACAAAATGTGGAAAAAGTCAAGGGGTCTGAATACTTTCCGAATGCACTGTATATATCACAAGCAATTAAAATCATAAAGGCTTGCTTGTCCTGAATTGGACAATTAATGAAGTTAGTCAAGCTCACTGACAACTACAGAGCTGAATGTACAGAGTTTTACCGGTCTTATTATTTTCCTGTCTTATTATTTACCTGTCTTATTTCTCAGCATGAAGATCTGTCTGCAGGAAGGGGCAGAGCTACAGCTGTCATTCACATACGTCACGGGGATATGCCACAGGCTGAGGAGAACACAAAGAAAGGTTGGTGTGAATGTGTGTGTGTGAGAGAGAGAGAGTGTGTGTGAGAGAGAGTGTGTGCGTGAGGGAGAGTGTGTGTGTGTATGTGTGAGAGGCGTGTGTGGGGTGTGATGTGTGAGAGTGAGTGGGATGTGTGAGAGGAGTGTGTGTGGTGTGTATGTGTGAGAGTGTGTGTGTATGTGTGAGAGTGTGTGTATGTGTGAGAGGTGTGTGTATGTGTGAGAGGTGTGTGTGTGTGTGTGTGTGTGTGTGTGTGTGTGTGTGTGTGGGTGGGTGCGCATGTCTCACCTAGAGGTGTGTGTGGTGTTGTCTGCGGAGAGCAGGAAGTGTTCCTGTGTGAGCGTCACGTGACCACCCTTGCGGCTAACAGTGACTAATGGGAAGCCTTTTTGCAGCGTCCATGTTCTCATCATGTCTGACACATTCTCCTGCTGGGGAAGCACCTGGGCCTGGAGCATCCAGAACCAACAATCATCAATAATAAATACAAAGAATCTACTCATTTGACTACTCATCACCATGGGAGAGAGATGGAGTATCAACATCAGTAGTACTAATACAACAGACAAGACACCCCCACTTAATACAACAGACAAGACACCCCCACTTAACACAACAGACAAGACACCCCCACTTAACACAACAGACAAGACACCCCCACGTAACACAACAGACAAGACACCCCCACGTAACACAACAGACAAGACACCCCCACGTAACACAACAGACAAGACACCCCCACGTAACACAACAGACAAGACACCCCCACTTAACACAACAGACAAGACACCCCCACTTAACACAACAGACAAGACACCCCCACTTAACACAACAGACAAGACACCCCCACGTAATACAACAGACAAGACACCCCCACTTAATACAACAGACAAGACACCCCCACTTAATACAACAGACAAGACACCCCCACTTAATACAACAGACAAGACACCCCCACGTAATACAACAGACAAGACACCCCCACGAAATACAACAGACAAGACACCCCCACGAAACACAACAGACAAGACACCCCCACTTAACACAACAGACAAGACACCCCCACTTAACACAACAGACAAGACACCCCCACTTAACACAACAGACAAGACACCCCCACTTAACACAACAGACAAGACACCCCCACTTAACACAACAGACAAGACACCCCCACTTAACACAACAGACAAGACACCCCCACTTAACACAACAGACAAGACACCCCCACTTAACACAACAGACAAGACACCCCCACTTAACACAACAGACAAGACACCCCCACTTAACACAACAGACAAGACACCCCCACTTAATACAACAGACAAGACACCCCCACTTAATACAACAGACAAGACACCCCCACGTAATACAACAGACAAGACACCCCCACTTAATACAACAGACAAGACACCCCCACTTAACACAACAGACAAGACACCCCCACTTAACACAACAGACAAGACACCCCCACTTAACACAACAGACAAGACACCCCCACGTAACACAACAGACAAGACACCCCCACGAAACACAACAGACAAGACACCCCCACGTAATACAACAGACAAGACACCCCCACGTAATACAACAGACAAGACACCCCCACGTAATACAACAGACAAGACACCCCCACGTAAAGAACAGACAGGGTGACCGTTGTGAAAAGAGGAAGGATATGGCGCCAGATTTTACAGCCGCAAAATAAGGAACCTGTGAAAATAACTCATCAGGAAACGGAAAAAGAGTGTCTCAGACAGACCACAGCTACCTGGGTGAGACTGTTCCAGAGGTCTTCAGTAACAGTGTTAGAGCCTCTGTAGGTATCCAGGTATTTCATGAGTCCTTCCTTGAACTGACCGTCTGGCAGAGTGGTGTTCAACATCAGCAGGAGGGAAGCACCCTACAGACACACACGGACAGACAGACACTACAGCACCAATATCCTTCACTCTACTAATCAATTAACTTTTAAGCACATTTGTGAGTAAAGCTCGAGACTGTACCTTCTCATAGGTGACAGAGTCAAACATCTCAGACACCTGCTCAGGTGTGGTCACCTGGGACGACACTGACACTGGGTGGGAGGAGTTCAGAGAATCTTTGGCCATAGCCTTAAAGCGTACCCCCAGGAACACATTGCCCTGGAGACGGAAGACAGATCATCAATCCACTGTTATCTAAACCTACACAGAACCTGCATGTGTGACGTGGTGCTGCTTACTAGGTCCAGCTGTGGGAACTCTGTCATTAGGGACATGTACTGCCAGTAGGTGGCGAAGCCTTCGTTCAGCCACAGATCATTCCACCAACGCATCGTCACCAGGTTCCCAAACCACTGACACACAACATCACAGCGGAATTAGAACAGTTTTATGACCGCTTTATAACACTATCATAATGAGCATTACAGCACTGTTATAGCAACTGCATAAAACAGCAGCGCTTTCTAACCAAACATCAAAACAGCATTAAGACTGAGATACATACACATATGTTCCATCACCTTGTAGTAGCCTACACACACACACACACCAGACAAACACACACCTGGTGAGCGAGCTCGTGGGCTACGACGTTAGCGATGAGTTGTTTGTCAAGAGGAGAGGACTGGTTTCCCACCAGCAGGCTGGTCTCTCTAAAGGTGATCAGACCCCAGTTCTCCATCGCTCCCGCCAGAAAGTCTGGGATAGCAACCAGGTCTGGAGGAGGTGGAGAGAAGGAAGGAAGAGTAGAGAGAGAGGGACGGACGGAAAGGTAGAGGGGTAAATACCAAGGCATATTTTGTGTCTCATTATCGAAAACATTACACTTTTCTCTCACACATTTTCAAAATGAATCTTCTGGCCTTCATACTACAGTGCATTCAGAAAGTATTCAGAACCCTTGACTTTTTCCACATTTTGTTACATTACAGCCTTAATCTAAAATTGACTTAAAAGAAAAATCCCTAATCAATGAGTTTATTGTGTGAGGGCTGAGTGTCTGTGTGTTTCTGTGTCACCTCTCACCTAGTTTCCTCAGCGGGTAGTTGATTTTAAAGAAGGTGTTGTAGAAGTGCAGCAGCTTGGAGGCTGTGTCCAGAGCATAGTGTGTGTGTTCCTTCTTCTCTGGCACAGAGTACACTGACACCTAGAACACACACACACCATAGAAATGGAATAAATACAATAGATCCCAAAATAGGGGGATAGGCACAGAGTAGACAGTTGCATTCCAGTGTTTTGCAGGCCATAGAAATAGTATGACTAGATTGTGAGGCAGAGATTCTGTACGTACCAGTGTATTGGAGACGTTTCTAGTGATGCTGGTGAAGTTGGCTACGATGAAGGCCACCAGGTAGGTGCTCATATTAACAGCAGTCTGCTCAAACTCATCCTCCAATAGGCCGCTGGGTAATGTGGTCGTCTTAGCCTGGGGAACACAACAACAGCTATATTAACAGATTACTTAATCACTGGCATTCTTCATGTCAAGTGTCTCCAGTAATCACTTGATATCAACACATCTCGTATCTGATTTTGTAATGTATTGATGCATGTTTACCACTTAAACACACACTGGTGCAGGCAAACTCTCGGCGCACACACACACACACACACACACACACACACACACACACCGTACCTGGGGCATGTTGGACAGAGTGATGTATCCAGGCTCCCTTGTGATCCTGACCAGGAAAGTGGCTTTAAAGGCTGGCTCGTCAAAACAAGGGAAGGCCTTCCTGGCCGCCTGGGGCTCAAACTGGGTGGCAGCTAGGACCCTGAGGAGAGGGTGGCCAAAGTCACACACAGAGAGCGAGGAGCTGTAGTTTACTACGTCAACAAACATTGTCAGGTTTACACACTATTACACAATGCATCTCACTGCATTCACCCTGAGTTAAGATGTTATTTTCAGAGCAAACTTTAGTAAATAGTTTTTAAAAATAATTTTGCTTACCTCTTGGCTCCAGTCTTGTCATTGTAGGAGCTGTTATAGAAGCCGTCATAGGTGTGTGAGAGGCTGGCTGCGTAGTCCAACGTTAACACACACACCTGGCCTACCTTCAGATCCTCTGGGAAGCTGACAGCTATCTGCTGCCATGGTTTATACTCCAACACCTTCACCTCAACACTCTTACCCTCTCCAACCTGGAAGGGTTATAGTAAAAACAGCATTTAATAAGGTAAAACATCGTCTAATAAAACATTATTGAGCAAGGGAAAACATAACTATCTTGGGAAAACATCATTATTGAGGTAAAACAATTTATCTTCACAGGGGAAGCTAGTCTGACAGTTACACATTCTCTTCATATTAATTTCGAGCAAATAGCAATGGCATGGCTGATCATAGGTTACCTGGAAGGTTGCCTTGGTGATAATGAGTTCAGAGCTGTGCAGAACTACGTGCTTGGTGTTGTGTAGTATTGTCATGTTGATGACAGTGCGGCCAGTGAAGGTCATGGAAGTCAGGTTAGGGGTCAAGGAGAGATCATAGTTCACAGGCCGTACACTGGCTGGGAGTCGGAGCTCATTCCAGGGAAACAGCTCCCCATTGGTGCTGTTAGGATAGGATGGCTCCATAGGAGTGGAGGAGTTAGCCTTACCACAGCCAGCCTGGGGAGAAAGAGGATCAACACAGTGAATATACACAGTTACTTCACAAAGTATTCACACACCTTGATTTTGTTGTGTTACAGCCACAATACCCCAGAATGTCAAAGTGAAATTATGTTTTTCAACATTTTTACAAATTAATTAAAAATTAAAGCTGAAATGTTTTGAGTCAATAAGTATTCAACAATGGCAAGTCTAAATAAGTTCGGGAGTAAACGTGCTTAGCAAGTCACATAATAAGATTCATGGACTCATTCTGTGTGAAATAGTGTTTAACATGATTGTTGAATGACTACCTCATCTCTGTATCCACACATACAATGATCTGTAAGGTCCCTCAGTCGAACAGTGAATTTCAAAAACAGATTCAACTACAAAGACCGGGGAGGATGTCCAATGCCTCGCAAAGGGCACCTACTGGTAGATGGGTAAAATAAAAAGAAGCAGACATTGAATATCCCTTTGAGCATGGTGAAGTTAATAATTACACTTTGGATGGTGTACATTACACCCAGTCACTACACAGATACAGGTGTCCTTCCTAACTCAGTTGCCAGAGAGAAAGGAAACCATGAGACCAATGATTTCACCATGAGACCAATGGTGACTTTATAAACAGGTACAGTGTTTACTGGCTGTGATCGGAGAAAACTGAGGATGGATCATTAACTTTGTAGTTACTCCACAATACTAACCTGAATTACAGAGTGAAAAGAAGGAAGCCTGAATAGAATAAAAATATTCTAAAACATGCATCCTAAGGCACAAAAATAAAAGTGCAAAAACGTGGCAAAGAAAGTAACTTCATGTCCAGAATACAAAGCATTATGTTTGGGGCAATTCCTACACATCACTGAGTACCACTCTTCATATTTTCAAGCATGGTGGTGGCTGCATCTTGTTATGGGTATGCTTGTCATCGGCAAGTACTAGGAAGTTTTTTGGGGATAAAAATAAACAGAATTGAGCACAGGCACAATCTTAAAGAAAAACCTGGTTCAGTCTGCTTTCCAACAGACACTGGGAGACAAATTCACCTTTCAGCAGGACAATAACCTAAAACAGAGTTTGAATAATTTGAAAATAATGTACAATCCAGGTGTGCAAAGCTCTTAGAGACTTACCCAGAAAGACTCACAGCTGTAATCACAGCCAAAGATGATTCTATCATGTATTAACTCAGTGGAGTAAATACTTAGGGAAATGTGATGTCTGTATTTCATTTGTGAGTAGATGCGTGAGAAATAATATATGTTAGAAATCAAATTATATTTATCACATGCGCCGAATACAACTGGTGTAGACTTGACAATGAAATGCTTGCTTACGAACATTTCCCAACAATGCAAAAATAATCCAAAATAAAATAGTAACTAACACAAAAATACACAAGAATGGAGCTATATACAGGGAGTACCAGTACCAGATCAATGTGGAGCTATATACAGGGAGTACCAGTACCAGATCAATGTGGAGCTATATACAGGGAGTACCAGTACCAGATCAATGTGGAGCTATATACAGGGAGTACCAGTACCAGATCAATGTGGAGCTATATACAGGGAGTACCAGTACCAGATCAATGTGGAGCTATATACAGGGAGTACCAGTACCAGATCAATGTGGAGCTATATACAGGGAGTACCAGTACCAGATCAATGTGGAGCTATATACAGGGAGTACCAGTACCAGATCAATGTGGAGCTATATACAGGGAGTACCAGTACCAGATCAATGTGGAGCTATATACAGGGAGTACCAGTACCAGATCAATGTGGAGCTATATACAGGGAGTACCAGTACCAGATCAATGTGGAGCTATATACAGGGAGTACCAGTACCAGATCAATGTGGAGCTATATACAGGGAGTACCAGTACCAGATCAATGTGGAGCTATATACAGGGAGTACCAGTACCAGATCAATGTGGAGCTATATACAGGGAGTACCAGTACCAGATCAATGTGGAGCTATATACAGGGAGTACCAGTACCAGATCAATGTGGAGCTATATACAGGGAGTACCAGTACCAGATCAATGTGGAGCTATATACAGGGAGTACCAGTACCAGATCAATGTGGAGCTATATACAGGGATACCAGTACCAGATCAATGTGCAGCTATATACGAGGAGCAGTACTATACAGGGAGTACCAGAGTCAATGTGGAGCTATATACAGGGAGTACCAGTACCAGATCAATGTGGAGCTATATACAGGGAGTACCAGTACCAGATCAATGTGGAGCTATATACAGGGAGTACCAGTACCAGATCAATGTGGAGCTATATACAGGGAGTACCAGTACCAGATCAATGTGGAGCTATATACAGGGAGTACCAGTACCAGATCAATGTGGAGCTATATACAGGGAGTACCAGTACCAGATCAATGTGGAGCTATATACAGGGAGTACCAGTACCAGATCAATGTGGAGCTATATACAGGGAGTACCAGTACCAGATCAATGTGGAGCTATATACAGGGAGTACCAGTACCAGATCAATGTGGAGCTATATACAGGGAGTACCAGTACCAGATCAATGTGGAGCTATATACAGGGAGTACCAGTACCAGATCAATGTGGAGCTATATACAGGGAGTACCAGTACCAGATCAATGTGGAGCTATATACAGGGAGTACCAGTACCAGATCAATGTGGAGCTATATACAGGGAGCACCAGTACCAGATCAATGTGCAGAGGTATGAGGCAATTTAATGCATTTTAAATTCAGGCAGTAACACAACAAAATGTGGAATAAGTCAAGATGTATGAATACTTTCTGAAGGCACTGTATATACAGTTGAAGTCGGAAGTTTACATACACTTAGGTTGGAGTCATTAAAACTTGTTTTTCGACCACTCCACACATTTCTTGTTAACAAACTATAGTTTTGGCAAGTCGGTTAGGACATCTACCTTCTGCATGACACAAGTCATTTTTCCAACAATTGTTTACAGACAGATTATTTCACTTATAATTCACTGTATCACAATTCCTGTGGGTCAGAAGTTTACATACACTAAGTTGACTGTGCCTTTAAACAGCTTGGAAAACTCCAGAAAATGATATCATGGCTTTAGAAGCTTCTGATAGGCTAATTGACGTCATTTGAGTCAATTGGAGGTGTACCTGTGGATGTATTTCAAGGCCTACCTTCAAACTCAGTGCCTCTTTGCTTGACATCATGGGAAAATCAAAATAAATCAGCCAAGACCTCAGAAAAAAAATTGTAGACCTCGCAAGTTTGGTTCATCCTTGGGAGCAATTTCCAAATGCCTGAAGGTACCAACGTTCATCTGTACAATAGTACGCAAGTATAAACACCATGGCACCACCAGCCATCATACCGCTCAGGAAGGGGACGCATTCTGTCTCCTAGAGATGAACGTACTTTGGTGCGAAAAGTGCAAATCAATCCCAGAACAGCAGCAAAGGACCTTGTGAAGATGCTGGATGAAACAAGTAGAAAATAATCTATATCCACAGTAAAACGAGTCCTATATCGACATAACCTGAAAGGCCGCACAGCAAGGAAGAAGCCACAGCTTTAAAAATCGCCATAAAAAAGCCAGACTGTTTGAACTGCACATGGGGACAAAGATCGTTCTTTTTGGAGAAATGTCCTCTGGTCTGATGAAACAAAAATAGAACTGTTTGGCCATAATGACCATCGTTATGTTTGGAGGAAAAAGGGGGAGGCTTGGAACCCGAAGAACACCATCCCAACCGTGAAGCATGGGGGTGGCAGCATCGTGTTGTGGGGGTGCTTTGCTGCAGGAGAGACTGGTGCACTTCACAAAATAGATGGCGTCATGAGGGAGGAAAATTATGTGGATATATTGAAGCAACATCTCAAGACATCAGTCAGGAAGTTAAAGCTTGGTCGCAAATGGGTCTTCCAAATGGACATTGACCCCAAACATACTTCCAAAGTTGTGGCAAAATGGCTTAAGGACAACAAAGTCAAGGTATTGGAGTGGCCATCACAAAGCCCTGACCTCAATCCCATAGAAAATTTGTGGGCAGAACTGAAAAAGCATGTGCGAGCAAGGAGGCCTACAAACCTGACTCAGTTACACCAGCTCTGTCAGGTGGAATGGGACAAAATTCACCCAACTTATTGTGGGAAGCTTGTGGAATGTGTATGTAAACTTCTGACCCACTGAGAATGTGATGAAAGAAATAAAAGCTGAAAGAAATAATTCTCTCTACTATTATTCTGACATTTCACATTCTTAAAATAAAGTGGTGATCCTAACTGACCTAAGACAGGGATTGTTTACTAGGATTAAATGTCAGGAATTGTGAAAACTGAGTTTAAATGTATTTGGCTAAGGTGTATGTAAACTTCCGACATCAACTGTATACACACACCATCTTTCCCTTTGGCACTGGTACCACTTCCCGTACCTGTGGAGGCCAATGCAGGAGCCACACACTTTTCACATACATAAACCCCCGACACTCCAACACACACACCCCTACCTTAGTGAAGGTACAGCCAGGCAGGAAGTAGAGAACCATCGCCATGGATGCGACCAGTACCAAAATGAACACGCCCACCACCAGCATACGAGCCGAGGGGCAGGAACATGACCTGGTCAAAAACCAAAAAACAGTATTTACGAATCTATAAATATAATATTTATCTTTAGTATTGTTTATATTATTGTTTTTAATTTACTGTAAAGTGTACTGGGATGTTTAAATTCACTTTAAATAAAGTTTGATTGGATTTGAAAAGTAAAAAGGACCTGGGTGGAGCCTGTCTGTTGTAAGGGGAGGAGCTAGGATTGTGGGTGGAGCTTCTGTTCATGAAGGACATGCCCAGTAGGCGGGCTGACGACTCATAGTCCTCCTCCTCATCGTCCAGGTCGTTCTCTCCCAGACCTCGCACCAGCAGACGGGAGCTACGGGGCTCGTAGACCACCTCATCTGGTTCCAACGCCTGGAGGAGGGAGGTGGAAGAGGGGGGACAATATGACCATCTGGAAAAAGTCCAACAGTTAGAAGAGACGGGACAACTGATGGGTGGATGGGTTAATGTCAGTGCTGTATAGTATGTAATTACCGGGAAGGCTGCAGAGTCTTTAGCCAGGTCCACCACGTCAGGTTCCTCCTCAAACATACTGTTCTCTATCATATTCCTGGGCAGGGACGCTCGCTCTGGTTACACACACAAACAAACAAAAAGGTTAATACACACACACACACACACGTTCAATAAAATGTGTGTGTGTGTGTGTGTGTGTGTGTGTGTGTGGCTCCATTTCTATTGATTATCCCATGTGTCTCTACAGACAAACGCTCAACTCTCTCTAATTCAATAATAACAGCAGTTGTGAAACTGTATAAAATGTCCCATTCTCTCCTGTAATAAGACCAAGTATTCTGAAGTCCCAGCGTGTGTCTGTGAATAGTGGGTGTACCGTGTAGGCTAAGTGAAGAGCTAGAACAAAGCCATCTCATACACCAAGTACGTTCGTTGCATTGTGTTTTCCATTGTGAGAAAGCGTGCGTGTTGGTAGGGCCTAGCTGCCTACACTAAGTGAACAAGAGAAAGCTAAATGAAGCCATCAGTTTCCCCTATCCCTTCCTGCAGCAGACAGAGTCCTGATTCAGAGGTCATGTGGTCTGCAGCACTGCAGCCAGTCTTGCTCCTAATAATATGGAGCTGAATAATAGGCCCATGTAAAAATACCCAGATCAAAAGAACCATAGCAACCTTATTAGACTCACACCAACCCGATAGACCTAATGCCATGTTAGAACAACTAGTATTAGTGTCAAATGAGGCTGTTCTATAAATGTTGTATATGTTATTCAGACTAAAATGACGACACCTCAAACTGAAACAGCAAGGGCTGTAGCGGAAGCTGAAACAGCAAGGGCTGTAGCGGAAGCTGAAACCACAAGAGCTCTAGCTGAAGCTGCAACAGCAAGGGCTGTAGCGGAAGCTGCAGTGAAATGGAAAGTGTCAGCAGCAGCTCACCACACTTTTACTGTTTTCACCAAACATACACAGACTCAGAGCCACAGACATATATGTTTATCCTATAGCCTACAGCACTTAGCTAGAGACAGGCAGACCTGAAGTTTGAGGCCAGTGCAGGGCATATAAGGCCAAGTAGGTGAAGCTGTGTTTGAGTGAAAACAACCTGACTGTCTGTCAGCTGAACAAGGCATAACCTCTGGACATTTCAGCTCCATACATAGGCCTACAGTGCACTCACAATGTCCAGGACAGGATTCCCCCATCAGTTAGGCTTTTCACGTAGGCCTTGTGCATTCTGAATTGCGGCAGGCTAGGCTAACGAAATAACATACTTGGAATATTTTTCAAATAGTCAATTAAGCTTTAATGAAAACGCCCCCCACAGAGAAAGATGGCTGTGTCTATTGACTAGTAGTGTGTGTGAGTGTCTGTGTGTTCTAATCCGAAAAGACAGAAGTCCTTTATTTGCTGTAATAAAGCAGACAGCACAGAGCAGGAGAGTACAGTCAGTGCTACTGAGCCTACAGAAAGAACCTTCTGGTCCTTATCAGATTAAACACACACACACACACACACACACACACACACACACACGACGGGATAAGGAGCCCAATCAAATGTACAGGCCTGAACAAGTAACCAGTTGAGTGAGTTAAGAGGAAAATAAAATGATTGAGTTGTGTAGGATAAACTCAACTGTGACATAACGTAGCCTGCCTTCTTGGGTGTGTCACTTGCAGTTGTTAGTGTGTATGTTGCACAAGGCTCGGTGTGTCTCCAACAGCTCGATGTGCTTTTAGAACAGATAAACAAATGCACTACGCTAAAGCAGTCACAGACTGTAAATAACACTACACACAGCTTGGCCTAGGCTGGCCTGAGTAACCAGAACAAGAGGAGACAGCATCTTTGAGTAGCACAAAACTGTGAGCTACATATCCAATTCTGACTCATTTTATGAATGATTGTTGTTATTTACAGGAGATACATGTAACATTTCCACCTGCAACTAACACCAAATGTCTATTACATTTCGCAGGGATAGACACTAAGGTCTGAGAAAGGCACTGGCCCATGAGGCGAGTCAGAAGTATTTTTTGGGCCAAAGATTAAGATCTCTTGCCCAAAAATGCTATTTTCACCTACACACAGGAGAGGAACCAGAAAGACCAGACTACTGGAATTATTTGCATTTTGTTGTTATCAGTGAGTGATAGCAGTAGTAGCAAAGGAATAGAAATCCACAAGAGTAAAACATATTTTAGAACGCTGGTTAATACATGCACACATACAACGGCCCTCTGATGACGACTGGAAGAATAAAACACATCCAGTCCAAAACTCTGAGTTGTGTTTCCTCACTTTCCTGAGTAGTAGGGTTTAATATTTTCCTGGTATTTTACAAATGTTCCATCCATCCCGAGAATAAATCCCCTTTCACCCAGGATTTCTGGCCAAAATCGTTAGTGTCATTCTAAAGCATATAAACATGTCTGGATTTCATTAGAGCTTTGATCGGCATGAAAATTCAAGTCTGATGCTACCTGAGCAATTCATTAAAGACCTTTTTGATCCCTACATTAAATACATTTTATGATCCCTACATTAAATACATTTTATGAGCCCAAGCGATTGTGCCGTTATCGAATATATTTTATGATATATAGGCTACCACACATTACGCACAACAGAAAAACATTAAAGCCCATAGATGTAGCTAATAAATTAAACAAGTTCCAGGAGGCTAATCTTTTTTAGTCTGGACTATACTACTTTACTGTATTGTACTGTATTACGAACTGGAATTACGCACCTCGTTCAGACCATGATGCTGGGAGAGAACATGTGATGCTGGTACAGGATATGCAGCCTACAAAGTTACAATTATAGGCTCACGAATATGATTAGAATTTTGAAATATAATAGGGCCTATTTAAAAAAATTTTTAAGTATTAGTAGCTGACATACACTACCGGTCAAAAGTTTGGGGTCACTTAGAAAGGTCCTTGTTTTTTAAATAAAAGCTCATTTTTTGTCCATTAAAATAACATCAAATTGATCAGAAATACAGTGTAGACATTGTTAATGTTGTAAATGACTATTGTGGCTGGAAACAGCAGATTTTTTATGGATATCTACATAGGCGTACAGAGACCCATTATCAACAACCATCACTCCTGTGTTCAAATGGCATGTTGTGTTAGCTAATCCAAGTTTATTATTTTAAAAGGCTAATTGATCATTAGAAACACTTTTGCAATTATGTTAACACAGCTGAAAACTGTCGTACTGATTAAAGAAGCAAAACAACTGGCCTTATTTAGACTAGTTGTGTATCTGGAGCATCAGCATTTGTGGAGTCGATTACAGGCTCAAAATGGCCAGAAACAAAGACCTTTCTTCTGAAACTCGTCAGTCTATTCTTGTTCTGAGAAATGAAGGCAATTTCATGCGAGAAATTGCCAAGAAACTGAAGATCTCGTACAACGCTGTGTACTACTCCCTTCACAGAACAGCGGAAACTGTCTCTAACCAGAACAGAAAGAGGAGTGGGAGGCCCCGGTGCATAACTGAGCAAGAGGACAAGTACATTAGAGTGTCTAGTTTGAGAAACAGACGCCTCACAAGTCCTCAACGGGAAGCTTCATTAAATAGTACCCGCAAAACACCAGTCTCAACGTCAACAGTGAAGAGGCGACTCCGGGATGCTGGCCTTCTAGGCAGAGTTACAAGAAAAAAGCGATATCTCACACTGGCCAATAAAAAGAAAAGATTACGATGGGCAAAAGAACACAGACATTGGACTGGAAGGCCAGCATCCCAGAGCCGCCTCTTCACTGTTGACGTTGAGACGGGTACTATTTAATGCAGGACTGAATCACTTCATTAGATATATCTATTGTTCCCTGGACAGCAAATAGATGGCGTTATAGCGGAGATGTTTAGCAGAAAGGCTGAAATGGACGCGACTGCTCAGCTACAGCGACTGACATATCAGTTTGTTACTAGCTAATTTTGCAGTCTGGTCGACATGGATCGATTGTAAAAAATACATGTAAATCTATTGACAATGAAAATGAGGGGGAAGAGCTGAAGAACAACGTGACAGCTATGAACAAACAACCACCGGAAAATCAGGAAGATGATGGCGAGGAAATGTAGCTAGCTAATGTGGCTCCGGTGGCTAAACGAAGGATACGATCGATTCAAGAACACAGAAAGTTCCAAGAGAAATGGACAGACAATTTTTTTTGTACAGCATGGTGGGACTAGCTCACTTTGTCTTATTTGCCAGAAGGCAGTCAATTGTTTTAAACGAGCAAATTTAGAGCGACATTTCCAGTCACACCACGACAAAACATATCTGCCACAAAGCAACCTCAGAAACAACAAAATAGCGCTACTCAAAGGACAAAAACAAATAAACAGATCTAACACTGTTGCAGAGAAAATGACAGAGGCAACATATGAGATTGCTAGGATACTCGCAAGAAACAAGGCGGCCTTCACAGACACGGCAATGTAAAATAATGTTTTTTGGCCTCAGCCTAAATATTGTATGCTGATTTCACAAACAAGGAGGCTATTTTAAAGCAAATTAAGGGACTGCAACTCTGCAAGAGAGAGGATATTCCCGAATTTGTTATGTTTCATTCATCAGGAAGAACTTGTGGCTAAACTCAAAGTGTGACGTACTGTGACGTACAGAATTTGATGCAGCAAGTCGTGCGCGTGGTGAACATTATTATTGCGAGGGCACCGAATCACCGGCACTTCTGCCAGTTGCTAGAGGAAAACCAGACAGACTACTGCGACATGATATTTTACAATGAGGTGATATGGCTGTCTGGTGGCAGAGTTTTGGAAAGATTTTTCCTCAAATCCGTGAATTTGTTGCAAGCAAGGGCAGAGAGGAGCCCGAGCTGGATGATCCACAGTGGATATTAAAGCTGGCTTTTTGAACTGACTTCACCTGAACAATGAATCCCCAACTCCAAGGGAAAGCTAAAACTCCAGGCAAAATGCTGCGTGTGGTCACAGCATTTCAAAATAAAATCACCACACGGTTCATACCTGACAAGACTATTTCTTAATTTCCCAGTCACCACATCCAACCCAGACATACTAAAACATTTTAGCTATGATGCATTGGTGCATGTGTTGGAAGAGTTGGAGTCAAGATTCAAGGATAACTTCATTGAGAACCCCTTTCGTGTGCCAGTGTCATCTCTGACCCAGTCATCACAGCCCTCTGTCCTGACCGTGCTGGACTAGAGAGTGAGATAGTGTCATCTCAGCCCTCTGTCCTGACTGTGCTGGACTAGAGAGTGAGATAGTGTCATCTCTGACCCCAGTCATCACAGCCCTCTGTCCTGACCGTGCTGGACTAGAGAGTGAGATAGTGTCATCACAGCTCTCTGTCCTGACTGTGCTGGACTAGAGAGTGAGATAGTGTCATCACAGCTCTCTGTCCTGACTGTGCTGGACTAGAGAGTGAGATAGTGTCATCTCTGACCCCAGTCATCACAGCCCTCTGTCCTGACCGTGCTGGACTAGAGAGTGAGATAGTGTCATCTCTGACCCAGTCATCACAGCCCTCTGTCCTGACCGTGCTGGACTAGAGAGTGAGATAGTGTCATCACAGCCCTCTGTCCTGACCGTGCTGGACTAGAGAGTGAGATAGTGTCATCTCTGACCCAGTCATCACAGCCCTCTGTCCTGACCGTGCTGGACTAGAGAGTGAGATAGTGTCATCTCTGACCCAGTCATCACAGCCCTCTGTCCTGACCGTGCTGGACTAGAGAGTGAGATAGTGTCATCTCTGACCCCAGTCATCACAGCCCTCTGTCCTGACCGTGCTGGACTAGAGAGTGAGATAGTGTCATCACAGCCCTCTGTCCTGACCGTGCTGGACTAGAGAGTGAGATAGTGGAGCTGCAGGCAAATGACAAAGCAAGGTGAACTAAGATCAGATGTTTCTGGAGCCTTGTGTCAGACTCATAGTATCCACTTCTGAAGCAGTGTGTGCAAAGGGTGACCATTTTTGTCAGCACTTATTCATGTGAAGCAACATTTTCAACAATGAATATTGTGAAATAAAAACAGAAAAACAGACTGGCCAATGCACACCTGGTTTGCCTCACAAGGATGGCAACAGACTATACATTTAGAATGAATTCAGTCAAGGAGCAGAAGGGACATTTTCAGTCATCCAACATATGGGTCTTATACATGTGATGTTGCCCATTTGGTGTGTGTATGTATATATGTACATGTGCTCTATTGCTCTCAATTGATAATATTGGAATTAGAAGTACAACAAATTAAAGACGTATGCAGCCCTCTGAATGATTGTCTCAACCCCAAGTAGCCCCCTTACAAAAAATAGTGAGTAACACTGCTTTAATGGGTTAAATAAAATAGGCCCACGGCTGAAAAGAGTCAAAAGTTACCCTGACCTCAGCCCGACTGGGGAATGTCCCCAAGTGAATGTCACACTGAGAACTAAAGCTACAGATCACAGTCTACTCAGGCAAACTCTGTCAGAGATACACTGGCTATTTTAATTTAGCTGTATTCCAAGGCCAGGCGTAGCTATCCATGTTTCTATCAGCTAACGTACCCATCATTACAAGTGTATGAATGCTGATTAGTTCGTACCAAAACTGCTGCCTGGCTATCAAGAGCCTGACACTTGTTGACTTGGAACGTTATGTAGGTAACCGTCCGCAAGCTAAAATGCTAGTTAGCTAACTAACTAACTAACGTTACTACAGAAATTGTGGCTGGCTGGAAAGTATGGGGAGCAGCTAGGTAGCGTCATCATTATTCCTTACCACTGTCAAATGGGTCCTCCATGACAAGATATCTGAAAGAGCCGAGCTGTCCTCACTTCACTGATAATAACAGCACGCCGCAGGTCAGCCCGGATCAGTCCACTGTGTAGCTGCAGTCTGTGGGCTAACTTGGCTAGCTAGCTGCCACACACACGGTTTGTTATTAGCGTGTGCGATCAAATGAATTAAATATGATCAATCATCCAAACGATATTCTGTCACCAAACTATTCGCCATGCATTTAAATAACTGCTTACTTCCTTCCTTCCTTCGTCTCCGCCCGACAATGACTGTAGGGAAGAGAGGCCCAACTCGACGGGAAATCTGTCTCCCTCCAGCAGGTAGCGTTGTTTCGCCCACCAAGCAAGGGAGTTTTGTATGGAGGTCAATGAGAGTGTCGAATTTGGTCAACAAGAAAACATTGACTTATTTCATACGTGAGGTTTATTTGATCGAATATAAGTCTCGTAATGCTTAAGTTCTTACGAGTGTACTGACAGCTTTGAGCAAAAACACTTTATATCGGAGTTGTCTGGAGATGGCAAGGCATATTCTAGGGCTCCTGAGTGGCGCGGTGGTCTAAGGCAATGCATCTCAGTGCACGAGGTGTCACTACAGTCCCTGGTTCAAATACAGGCTGTATTATATCTGGCCGTTATTGGGAGTCCAATAGGGCGGTGCATTATTGACCCAGCTTTGGCCGGGTTAGGCCGTCATTGTAAATAAAAGTTTGTTTCCTAACTGACTTGCCTAGTTAAATAAAAATGTATAATAATTCATGGCATGAGGAAAGTACATCTATAATTGCTATCTTTCTCTCTCAATTTCAATTTAAGGGGCTTTATTGGCATGGGAAACATGTTCACATTGCCAAAGCAAGTGAAACAAAAGTAAAAACTAAATGTAAAAAAATTACAGTAAACATTACACTCAGAAAAGTTCCAAACAAATAAAGACATTTCAAATGTCATATTAAGTCTATGTACAGTGTTGTAACGAAGTGCAAATAGTTAAAGTAAAAAAGGGAAAATAAATAAACATAAATATGGGTTGTATTTACAATGGTGTCTGTTCTTCAGTGGTTGCCCTTTTCTTGTGGCAACAGGTCACAAATCTTGCTGCTAAAAATGGCACACTGTTGTATTTCACCCAAAAGAAATGGGAGTTTATCAACATTTAATTTGTTTTGGAATTCTTTGTGGGTCTGTGTAATCTGAGGGAAATATGTGTCTCTATTATGGTCATACATTTGGCAGGAGGTTAGGAAGTGCAGCTCAGTTTCCACCTCATTTTGTGGGCAGTGTATTTGTGTTTATTATGGATCCCCAAGGCAGCAACTACTCTTCCTGGGGTCCGGCAAAATTTATGCAGTTATACAATTTTAAAAACATTACAATACATTCATAGAACATTTCACAATGCACTAAGTGTGTGCCATCAGGCCCAAACTCCACTACCACATATCTTCAACACCAAATTAATGTGTACGTGTGTGTATAGTGCGTATGTTATCATGTGTGTGTATGCATGTGTCTGTGCCTATGTTTGCGTTGCTTCACAGTCCCCGCTGTTCCATAAGGTGTATTTTTATCTGTTTTTTAAATCTGATTCTACTGCATCAGTTACCTGATGTGGAATATAGTTCCATTTAGTCATGACTCTATGTAGTACTGTGCGTCTCCCATAGTGTGTTCTGGACTTGGGGACTGTGAAGAGACCTCTGGTGGCATGTCTTGTGGGGTATGTATGGGTGTCTGAGCTGTGTGCTAGTCGTTTAAACAGACAGCTCGGTGCTTTAAACATATCAATATCTCTCGTAAATACAAGTAGTGATGAAGTCAATCTCTCCTCCACTTTGAGCCAGGAGAGATTGACATGCATATTATTAATGTTTGTGCTCTGTGTACATCCAAGGGCCAGCCGTGTTGCCCTGTTCTGAGCCCAAAACTTTGTGGCACCTGACCACACAACTGAACAGTGGTCCAGGTGTGACAAAACTAGAGCCTGTTTTTGTTGATAGTGCTGGTAAGAAGGTAGAGCTGGGTTTTATTATGAACAGACTTCTCCCCATCTTAGCTACTGTTGTATCAATATGTTTTGATCATGCGCATTTCCTGTCTTCTCTTGAGAGACAGGTCTGCCTACGGAGGCCTTTCTCAATAGCAAGGCTATGCTCACTGAGTCTGTACATAGTCAAAGCTTTCCTTAAGTTTGGGTCAGTCACAATGGTAAGGTAATCTGCCACTATGTGCTCTCTGTTTAGGGCCAAATAGCATTCTAGTTTGCTCTGCTTTTTTGTTAATTCTTTCCAATGTGTCAAGTAATTATCTTTTTGTTTTCTCATGATTTGGTTGGGTCTAATTGTGTTGCTGTCCTGGGGCTCTGTGGGGTCTGTTTGTGTTTATGAACAGAGCCCCAGGACCAGCTTGCTTAGGGGACTCTTCTCCAGGCTCCTCTCTCTGTAGGTGATGGCTTTGTTATGGAATGTTTGGGAATCGCTTTCCTTTAGGTGGTTGTAGAATTGAACTGCTCTTTTCTGGATTTTGATCATTAGCGGGTATCGGCCTAATTCTGCTCTGCATGCATAATTTGGTGTTTTACGTTCTACACGGAGGATATTTTTGCAGAATTCTGCATACAGAGTCTCAATTTGCTGTTTTGTGAATTCTTCGTTGGTGAGCGGACCCCAGACCTCACAACCATAAAGGGCAATGGGGTCTATAACTGACTCAAGTATTTTTAGCAAGATCCTAATTGATATTTAGAATTTTATGTTCCTTTCGATGGCATAGAACACCCTTCTTGCCTTTTCTCTCAGATTGTTCACAGCTTTGTGGAAGTTACCTCTGGTGCTGATGTTTAGGATGAGGTATGTATAGTTCTCGTGTGCTCTAGGGCAACGGTGTCTAGATGGAATTTGTATTTGTGGTCCTGGCAACTGAACCTTTTTGGGAATTTTGTGAATTCTTTGCTTTTTACCAAATTACTGTATGACAGACCACATATTCACCCTGTAGACACTAATTGACAAACAAACCAAAACAAAAGCAAATTATTCTCATGCTTTATAGATTTCAAAAAGCCTTCGACTCAATTTGGCATGAGGGTCTGCTATACAAATTGGTGGAAAGTGGTGTTGGGGGAAAAACAAACTACATAAAATCCATGTACACAAACAACATGTGTGCAGTTAAAATTGGCAAAAAACACACACATTTCTTTCCACAGGCCATTATCAGGAATCAAGGTAAGACCCAAGTGCAGACTGTGTGAAGCAACAATGTGTATTGTAACAACAGGGGCAGGCAAATGACAGGTCAAGGCAGGCAGGGGTCGATAATCCAGAGGTGGAGCTAAGGTACAGGATGGCAGGCAGGCTCAGGGTCAGGCAGAGTTCAGTAATCCAGAGGTGGAGTAAAGGTACAGGATGGCAGGCAGGCTCAGGGACAGGCAGAGTTCAGTAATCCAGAGGTGGAGTAAAGGTACAGGATGGCAGGCAGGCTCAGGGACAGGCAGAGTTCAGTAATCCAGAGGTGGAGTAAAGGTACAGGATGGCAGGCAGGCTCAGGGTCAGGCAGAGTTCAGTAATCCAGAGGTGGAGTAAAGGTACAGGATGGCAGGCAGGCTCAGGGTCAGGCAGAGTTCAGTAATCCAGAGGTGGAGTAAAGGTACAGGATGGCAGGCAGGCTCAGGGTCAGGCAGAGTTCAGTAATCCAGAGGTGGAGTAAAGGTACAGGATGGCAGGCAGGCTCAGGGGCAGGCAGAGTTCAGTAATCCAGAGGTGGAGTAAAGGTACAGGATGGCAGGCAGGCTCAGGGTCAGGCAGAGTTCAGTAATCCAGAGGTGGAGTAAAGGTACAGGATGGCAGGCAGGCTCAGGGGCAGGCAGAGTTCAGTAATCCAGAGGTGGAGTAAAGGTACAGGATGGCAGGCAGGCTCAGGGTCAGGCAGAGTTCAGTAATCCAGAGGTGGAGTAAAGGTACAGGACGGCAGGCAGGCTCAGGGACAGGCAGAGTGGTCAGGCGGGTGGGGTCAGGACAGGCAAGGGTCAAAAACCAGGAGGGCGAGAAAAAGAGGCTGGGAAAAAACAGGAGCTGACAGGACAAACGCTGTTAAACTTGACAAGCAAGGAGAACTGACCCACACAGACAGAAAACACAGGTATAAATACCCAGAGGATTCAATGTAATTGGAGAATCCAGTGGGTTCTGGTAGTCTTTCATAGTTGATTCTAAGATTTGAATTTGATCATGTATATGTTTTTGCTGTTTGTTCTTTGATATAGGGTCAAAAAAGATTGGAGAAGTGGTTTATCCATACATGTGCGTTTTGGATAGATAAGTCTTCGTGTTGTTGTTTGTTTAGTGTTTTCCAATTTTCCTAGAAGTGGTTAGAGTCTATGGATTCTTCAATTACATTGAGCTGATTTCTGACATGCTGTTCCTTCTTTTTCCATAGTGCATAGCGGAGGCTCGTAAGGAAAAGTCAGAACCCTTGCTGTATTTTATGAATAACAAAAAAACTCTATTCTACATGCAAACATCTATTCGTGTACGTGTCAAATGGGAAGATTCTTTCACAAATCTCAGGGGAAAAAACTTGATTGTGATGTCTCAAACCAATAGTGATACAGACAGACGGGTCAGTAATATACTCATATAAGCATTGAAAGACAGTTCGACCTCTGTGTAGGACCCTGACCGTCTCTGTGGCTACTAGTCCATTAGGAGAGGAATCCATACACTCAGCATTCTGAGTTGCATGTGTCGGGGGGGGGGGGGGCTGTCTCTCTCTCTCTCTCTCTCTCCTCTCTCTCTCTCTCTCTCTCCTCTCTCCTCCTCTCTCTCTCTCTCCTCCTCTCTCTCTCTCTCCTCTCTCTCTCTCTCTCTCTCTCTCTCTCTCTCTCTCTCTCTCTCTCTCTCTCTCTCTCTCCTCTCTCTCTCTCTCCTCTCTCTCTCTCTCTCTCTCTCTCTCTCTCTCTCTCTCTCTCTCTCTCTCTCTCACACACACACACACACACACACAGTACAGGAGGTCAGGAGTCACATGCAGTAAGACGATGTCCCCATGGCCCAAAGCCAGCATGTGACTGAGCTTTGGCTACTTCCCTGTCCTTAATGAAAATAATGTGTGACTTGAGATAAATAAAAGAGATGATTTGGACAGCAAAATGTACATGATATTGTTATGAGACGCAGTGATAATTTATGAGATGGAACTGTTAGCAGGCATAGTGTGCCTATAAAGGCCAATACAGCACGGCTAAGAACGCTGCTTGTCCAATCAGCATCGAGGATCCTAACAATCAGTTTTATAACAAGAGATTGCTAACAGTCAGTCACCACACACAGTTTAGCGTGTCACAGCACTTCAGAAACATTACATATGTATGCATCTGCAAATGTGCATTTGCTTGGAAGTTCATTATTGGTCAGTGTAGCCAAGATATTTGAATTGCTAGAGCACTGTAGGTAGTGCTCCTGCCCTGCAACTGTGTGTCTGATTTCAGGAAGTTGTTTTAGCAGCGTGAGAAAGCTGCGACCAGAGACGGAAGAGAATGTGAGACATCCACTAAGCAGACCAGACCCAGCTGCTAATGCATTGGTGCCTATGGGAGAGCCACCCCATTAAGCAGACTGGAACTGCTTTTTATTCAATAGTAAACGGTCTGAGTGGGACATCTTCATTTATCCACAATCTTTGGCTGTACTGCTCCAACAGCTTTTTCATATTTTTCAGGCCCATCCACTGGTTTCCTGGCTATTGCCACGACAACACAGAAGAGATTATGAGGTTCTCATCGCCTGTCCCTCCATCCTCCATCCCTGATCCCTGATGACTGTGTCATCATGCTCTCCGTAGCCAATGTGAGTAAGACCTTTAAACAGGTTAACATTCACAAGGCCGCAGGGCCAGACGGATTACCAGGATGCGGACTCAGAGCAGGCGCGGACCAGCTGGCAAGTGTCTTCACTGACATTTTCAACCTCTCCCTGACCCATTCTGCCCAAGAACACAAAGGTAACCTGTCTAAATGACTATCGCTCTGTAGCACTCACATCTTTAGCCTTAAAATGCTTGTGAAGGCTGGTAATGGCTCACATCAACAGCATCATCCCAGGCACACTGTACCCACTCCAATTCATATACCGCCCCAACAGATCCAGATCCACAGATGACGCAATATTTATTGCACTCTACACTGCCCTCTCCCACCTGGACAAGAGGAAGACCTATGTGAGAATGCTGTTCATTGACTACAGCTCAGGGTTCAACACCATAGTGCCCTCCAAGCTCATCACTAAGCTAAGGACACTGGGACTGAACACCTCCCTCTGCAACTGGATCGTGGACTTCCTGACAGGCCGCCCCCAGGCGGTGAGGGAAGGCAACAACAGATCCACCAGGCTGACCCTCAAGACGTGGGCCCCTCAAGGATGCGTGCTTAGTCCCATACTGTACTCCCTGATCACACACGACTGTGTGGCCATGCATGACTCCAACACTATCATTAAGTTTGCTGATGACACAATGGTGGTAGACCTGATCAGTGACAACGATGAGACAGCCAACAGGGAGGAGGTCAGAGACCTGGCAGTGTGGTGCCAGAACAACAACCTCTCCCTTAACGTCAGCATGACAAAGGAGCTGATCGTGGACTACAGGAAACAGAGTGCCAGGCACGCATCCATTCACATCAACGGGGCTGTAGTGGAGCAGGTCGAGAGCGTCAAATTCCTCAGTGTCTACATCACTAAGGATCTATCATGGTCCACACACACCAACACAGTCGTAAAGATGGCACAACAATACCTCTTCCCCCTCAGGAGACTGAAAAGATTTGGCATGGTCCCTCAGATCCTCAAAAAGTTCTACAGAAGCACCATTGAGAGCATTTTGACTAGCTGCATCACAACTTGGTATGGCAACTGCTCAGCATCCGACTGCAAGGCGCTACAGAGGTTAGTGTGTATGGCCCAGTACTTCACTGGGGTCGAGCTCTCTGTCAACCTGGAACTCTATACCAGGCGGCGTCAGTGGAATGCCCTAAAAATTGTCAAAGACTCCAGCCACCCAAGTCATAGACTGTTCTCTCTGCTACGTCACGGCAAGCAGTACCGATGCACGTCTGGAACCAACAGGACCCTGAACATATTCTACACCCAAGCCATAAGATTGTTAGTTAAATAATTAACCAAATAACTGCCTGGACTATCTGCATTGACCCTTATTGCAACTTTCTTGACTCATCACATATGCTGCTGCTACTGTTTATCATCTATCCTGTTTTCTAATCACTTTATTCCTAGTTATAAGTACAGTCATGGCCAAAAGTTTTGAGAATGTTACAAATATTAATTTTCACAAAGTTTTCTGCTTCATTGTCTTCAGATATTTTTGTCAGATGTTACTATGGAATACTGAAGTATAATTACAAGCATTTCATAAGTGTGAAAGGCTTTTATTGACAATTACATGAAGTTGGTGCAAAGTCAATATTTGCAGTGTTGACCCTTCTTTTTCAAGACCTCTGCAATCCGCCCTGGCATGAAATCAATTAACTTCTGGGCCACATCCTGACTGATGGCAGCACATTCTTGTATAATCAATGCTTGGAGTTTGTCAGAATTTGTGGGTTTCCACCCGCCTCTTGAGGATTGACCACAAGTTCTCAATGGGATTAAGGTCTGGGGAGTTTCCTGGCCATGGACCCAAAATATTAATGTTTTGTTCCCCGAGCCACTTAGTTATCACTTTTGCCTTATGGCAAGGTGCTCAATCATGCTGGAAAAGGCTTTGTTCATCACCAAACTGTTCCTGGATGGTTGGGAGAAGTTGCTTTCGGAGGACGTGTTGGTACCATTCTTTATTCATGGCTGTGTTCTTAGGCAAAATTGTGAGTGAGCCCACTCCTTTGGCTGAGAAGCAACCCTACACATGAATGGTCTCAGGATGCTTTACTGTTGGCATGACACAGGACTGATGGTAGCGCTCACCTTGTCTTCTCCGGACAAGCTTTTTTCCGGATGCCCCAAACAATCGCAAAGGGGATTCATCAGAGAAAATGACTTTACCCCAGTCCTCAGCAGTCCAATCCCTGTACCTTTTGCAGAATATCAGTCTGTCCCTGATGTTTTTCCTGGAGAGAAGTGGCTTCTTTGCTGCCCTTCTTGACACCAGGCCATCCTCCACAAGTCTTCGCCTCACTGTGCGTGCAGATGCATTCACACCTGCCTCCTGCCATTCCTAAACAAGCTCTGTACTGGTGGTGCCCCGATCCCGCAGCTGAATCAACTTTAGGAGACGGTCCTGGCGCTTGCTGGACTTTCTTGGGCGCCCTGAAGCCTTCTTCACAACAATTGAACCGCTCTCCTTGAAGTTCTTGATGATCCGATAAACGGTTGATTTAGGTGCAATCTTCCTGGCAGCAATATCCTTGCCTGTGAAGCCTTTTTTATGCAAAGCAATGATGACAGCACATGTTTCCTTGCAGGTAACCATGGTTGACAGAGGAAGAACAATGATTCCATGCACCACCCTCCTTTTGAAGCTTCCAGTCTGTTATTCGAACTCAATCAGCATGACAGAGTGATCTCCAGCCTTGTCCTCATCAACACTCACACCTGTGTTAACGAGAGAATCACTGACTTGATGTCAGCTGGTCCTTTTGTGGCAGGGCTTAAATGCAGTGGAAATGTTTTTGGGGGATTCAGTTCATTTGCATGACAAAGAGGGACTTTGCAATTAATTGCAATTCATCTGATCACTCTTCATAACATTCTGGAGTATATGCAAATTGCCATCATACAAACTGAGGCAGCAGACTTTGTGAAAATTAATATTTGTGTCATTCTCAAAACTTTTGGCCATGACTGTACATATCTACCTCAATTACCTTGTACGCCTACAGATACACTCAGTACTGGTACCCCGTGTATATAGCCATGTTATCGTTACTCATTGTGTATTTATTGTTACTTTTATTATTACGT
Source organism: Salmo salar (assembly GCF_965601325.2). Taxonomy (NCBI): domain Eukaryota; kingdom Metazoa; phylum Chordata; class Actinopteri; order Salmoniformes; family Salmonidae; genus Salmo; species Salmo salar. Next base: position 29,215,957 of record NC_138310.1, on the reverse strand, counting down.
GTTATTACTTTTCTAATATTTCTCTATTTTCTCTCTCTCTTACAATGTTTGGGAAGGGCCCGTAAGTAAGCATTTAGTATACACCTGTTGTTTCCAAAGCATGTGACGAATAACATTTTATTTGATATGATTCAACCAACTTGCAAACACTATAGGTGAAAGATATGTCTGTCTTCTGGAAACCAACTAAACCTACTCTCAACATAGATACAGATCTTAGTTTTACCCTGCTTCTGACAGCAGGACAATAATCATGCAGCAACACGAAATGTGAATTAATATGTGGATTATAATTAATGGACATTTTTGTAGGGGTTGATAAATGTTTTGATAGGGGAAATCAAGTCTGACGTTTTAAAGTGGAAATTGCTAACTTTAGAAGCCTTTTTAAACCTTGAATACACTACAATTTGCATTTTCTGCTGCACATTAAAATGTTCTGCTGATAACAGTGATCAAATTAAGATAGCAGATCTGTATGTGTACGTCGCAATATGTTTACACACATCTGTTTCACACTAAATTATCATCTGTTCCCACTAGTGGCTGTGAAGTTGTAGTGTGTGTGAGGCCATGCAGAGGCCAAGCTTCATTCTGTCCTGTGATGTTTTAGCATTTTCAGACCACTCCTACAGTCACAGCTAAAAATGTTTTTTTGTTTGTATTTAATTTGCTCTTACTCTGTGTAATTCAACATGATCCTGGCCTACTTACTGCTCTTCAAATAATACTTTCACAACATTTTATTATCAAACATCTTAACCAAATTCAACAAAAACATTTCCAAATCCCTGATGTAAACTGAAAAACATGACCAAAGTATATACACTCAATTATCCCCCAAATATTCATAATTAAAAATCAAAGCTCTAATTAAGCTTTAAAAAACTCCAAGCTCATTTTCTATTGCTCTCTCTCTCTCTCTCTCCCCACCCCTCTCCCCCCCCCCTTTCTCTCTTCAGTCTATGTGTTGGTTCAGCCAGCTCCTCAGAGTTCCCAGGTTTCTTTGCATCCAAAGGATGTTCTTCTGGATGTTGTCCATGGCAACCTGAGTGACTCTCAGCTGAGACGCCTGCTCATGGATCGACTCAAAGAATACACGCACCTAGGGAACACACACATTCTTGGTAAGCATGGCCGTGGGCTTTGGGACACACACACCCTCGCTCGTACATTGCTACTGATACAATACATTTCCAGGGTCAGGGTCTAGTTGTTGAGAATGATATTGCCACTAACAGATCAATAATCTCACCTCAGTGAGTTCCTCTGTTGAGAAGAACTGGCCTGTGGTGCCGATGATGATGTTTCTAATAGAGAACGATCCCAACTGGAACCTGCAGGGTAGAAACAAGAGGAAACATCACAGGTTGGCTAAAGCACCCAGGCTATGGGACTGCTGGTCGACTAATACCTACTTTTTCACCAGTGCCAGTTTATCAGTTCATCTTTCTCCCTTTCCCTCTCTCATTCTCTACCACAGGGATAGACTCCACCTATCTCTCCTCCTGAGTGTTAGTTTCTCTCTCCCTCTCCCTCTCCCTGTGCCTGTCTCTTCCATCCCCTCTCTCCCAGCCCCCTCCCTCTCCCTCTCTACCACCTACTTGTCCACCAGGGTGCTCCAGTATTTCTGGACGTAGCTCCAGGCCAGATGATGTCCCCTGGGGTTCCTGGCTACCATGACGATGAGGGAGTCCAGGTCCTGGGTACGGATCACCTCCCCCTCTAGACCCAGCTCCAACAACCTGGGGTACACACACACACACACACACACACACACACACACACACACACACACACACACACACACACACACACACACACACACACACACACACACACACAGAATGTAAGGTCATATATTGAATTGAATTGACAGAGTATAGAAGACTATACGTACCTGTGTAGTTTGTTTGTGTCTCTGCTGCTGGCCAGGGCAGAGAGGATCTTGTGTTTGTGTGTCTCTGAGAGGGAGAGAGTGTATATGTGGAGGAGAGACGCCCAGCCACTGTCCTCCTGGGCCCCTACTGAAAACACTGTCTCTGTTACATCTGCAGGCAGGCTGGTGGAGGGAGAGGCACAGACAGGACATGGTTTACTTCTGCAGTCAGGAAAAGTTTGCACCTTTGATTGGGTCAGGGATTGAACAAAGTACTGTATGTTGCTGTCCATGGGATGTAACTACTCTCTCAGATAGCTGACAGACAGTAAACAAGACAGACCTGAGTGTGCTGTTGGAGTCCAGCCAGTGTGTGAAGCTGCGCTGGGCCTGCTCCAGACAGGGGAGGTCTCCTAGATGGCAGGCCAGAGAGAGGAGCTCCGACCTCAGCCGCCTCTCAGACACAGAGCCCTTGTCGCTCCACGTCTGACGGTCAATCACACCACGGAAATACCACAGGATGTACGTCTGCAGAAAACACACATAGAGAGGACATCAGACCACACACAGAGAGGACATAAGACCACACACAGAGAGGACATCAGACCACACACAGAGAGGACATCAGACCACACACAGAGAGGACATCAGACCACACACAGAGAGGACATCAGACCACACACAGAGGACATCAGACCACACACAGAGGACATCAGACCACACACAGAGGACATCAGACCACACACAGAGAGGACATCAGACCACACACAGAGGACATCAGACCACACACAGAGGACATCAGACCACACACAGAGAGGACATCAGACCACACACAGAGGACATCAGACCACACACAGAGGACATAAGACCACACACAGAGAGGACATCAGACCACACACAGAGAGGATATCAGACCACACACAGAGAGGACATCAGACCACACACAGAGAGGACATCAGACCACACACAGAGAGGACATAAGACCACACACAGAGAGGACATAAGACCACACACAGAGAGGACATCAGACCACACACAGAGAGGATATCAGACCACACACAGAGAGGACATCAGACCACACACAGAGAGGACATCAGGCCACACACAGAGAGGACATCAGACCACACACAGAGAGGACATCAGACCACACACAGAGAGGACATCAGACCACACACAGAGAGGACATCAGACCACACACAGAGAGGACATCAGACCACACACAGAGAGGACATCAGACCCCACACAGAGAGGACATCAGGCCACACACAGAGGACATCAGACCACACACAGAGAGGACATCAGACCACACACAGAGAGGACATCAGACCCGACACAGAGAGGACATCAGGCCACACACAGAGAGGACATCAGACCACACACAGAGAGGACATCAGACCACACACAGAGAGGACATCAGACCACACACAGAGAGGACATCAGACCACACACAGAGAGGACATCAGACCACACACAGAGAGGACATCAGACCACACACAGAGAGGACATCAGGCCACACACAGAGGACATCAGACCACACACAGAGAGGACATCAGACCACACACAGAGAGGACATCAGACCCGACACAGAGAGGACATCAGGCCACACACAGAGAGGACATCAGACCACACACAGAGAGGACATCAGACCACACACAGAGAGGACATCAGACCACACACAGAGAGGACATCAGACCACACACAGAGAGGACATCAGACCACACACAGAGAGGACATCAGACCACACACAGAGAGGACATCAGACCACACATAGAGAGGACATCAGACCACACACAGAGAGGACATCAGACCACACACAGAGAGGACATCAGACCACACACAGAGAGGACATAAGACCACACACAGAGAGGACATAAGACCACACACAGAGAGGACATCAGACCACACACAGAGAGGATATCAGACCACACACAGAGAGGACATCAGACCACACACAGAGAGGACATCAGGCCACACACAGAGAGGACATCAGACCACACACAGAGAGGACATCAGACCACACACAAAGAGGACATCAGACCACACACAGAGAGGACATCAGACCACACACAGAGAGGACATCAGACCACACACAGAGAGGACATCAGACCCCACACAGAGAGGACATCAGGCCACACACAGAGGACATCAGACCACACACAGAGAGGACATCAGACCACACACAGAGAGGACATCAGACCCGACACAGAGAGGACATCAGGCCACACACAGAGAGGACATCAGACCACACACAGAGAGGACATCAGACCACACACAGAGAGGACATCAGACCACACACAGAGAGGACATCAGACCACACACAGAGAGGACATCAGACCACACACAGAGAGGACATCAGACCACACACAGAGAGGACATCAGGCCACACACAGAGGACATCAGTCCACACACAGAGAGGACATCAGACCCGACACAGAGAGGACATCAGGCCACACACAGAGAGGACATCAGACCACACACAGAGAGGACATCAGACCACACACAGAGAGGACATCAGACCACACACAGAGAGGACATCAGACCACACACAGAGAGGACATCAGACCACACACAGAGAGGACATCAGACCACACACAGAGAGGACATCAGACCACACACAGAGAGGACATCAGACCACACACAGAGAGGACATCAGACCACACACAGAGAGGACATCAGACCACACACAGAGAGGACATCAGACCACACACAGAGAAGACATCAGACCACACACACACATACCCAACTGAAACTTCATGTAATTGAAGCAGAATGTTTGAGATGTATTTACTGTTCTATGTGTTTGTGTATGTGGCCTACACTGAGGTTTTGTGTGACGTCAGGTATGTCCATCCTCTCCACCATCCTGTAGAAGGCTTCCAGGTAGGCCAACCCTTGGAGGAGGGGCACAGTGTGACTCTCTGATCGCAGGTAGCCAATAAGGTCCAAGGCTTTATCGAGTGACAGCCGACCTGCTCTATAGAAATATTATAGAGAGATGATGTCAGAAACAAAAGAGTGTTTGTGTTGTCTATTCACATAATCGCATGGACACACACACACACACACACACACACACACACACACACACACACACACACACACACACACACACACACACACACACACACACACACACACGGTCTCTTACGTGGTGAGTTGGAAGGCATTGTGTATGAGGTGTGTTCTGTCCATGAAGCTGAGAGCTGTGTGGTTGTTCTTCAGTAGTTGTATCAAGTCGTCCCAGCCTGAACCATCGTAGTGGACCAGGTAATAACCAGCCATGTCCACATTCACCTTCACCCAGCCCACCTCCTCCCCCACCTCCACACTGTCTGAGGAGAGAAGAGACACAGCAATCAATCATTTAGTGAAACAACCAGTCAATCAACTCCACAGCAAGCTCCACACTGAGGAGAGAGAAAGCAATTATCTTCCCTGTGAGTGTGGTCAGTAGGTGTCCTACCTGTGAGTGTGGTCAGTAGGTGTCCTACCTGTGAGTGTGGTCAGTAGGTGTCCTACCTGTGAGTGTGGTCAGTAGGTGTCCTAACTGTGAGTGTGGTCAGTAGGTGTCCTACCTGTGAGTGTGGTCAGTAGGTGTCCTACCTGTGAGTGTGGTCAGTAGGTGTCCTACCTGTGAGTGTGGTCAGTAGGTGTCCTAACTGTGAGTGTGGTCAGTAGGTGTCCTACCTGTGAGTGTGGTCAGTAGGTGTCCTACCTGTGAGTGTGGTCAGTAGGTGTCCTAACTGTGAGTGTGGTCAGTAGGTGTCCTACCTGTGAGTGTGGTCAGTAGGTGTCCTACCTGTGAGTGTGGTCAGTAGGTGTCCGAACTGTGAGTGTGGTCAGTAGGTGTCCGAACTGTGAGTGTGGTCAGTAGGTGTCCTACTTGTGAGTGTGGTCAGTAGGTGTCCTACCTGTGAGTGTGGTCAGTAGGTGTCCTACCTGTGAGTGTGCTCAGTAGGTGTCCTAACTGTGAGTGTGGTCAGTAGGTGTCTTACCTGTGAGTGTAGTCATGAGGTGTCTGTGAATGCTAGTTGAGGTGTCAGTCCTGTATGTCAGAGGGATGTGCCACAGGTACCTAACACACAGAGATCAGAGAGGGGAGGGATGAGGTGCAGGAATATGACCTCACAACACCTGACCATCAGAGTGAGAGTGTGTGTGTGTATGTTTACCCCTGCTGCAGGCTGGGCCATGCTGGATCAGACGGATGTGTGGTCCTCAGGAACCTCTCCTGTTTCAGCACCAGACGAGACCCCTGTCTAGCAACCGTTACCAAGGGCACACCTGTCTGCAGCGTCCAGGTGTTCATCATGGTCGTCAGGTCCAGGTGCTCCCCAGCGTACAGGTACTGACACACACACATCAAAACCACACCCACAGGTAAACATCACACAGTTAAATCAGTGGTGAGACGTTTACAGAGTACCTGTTTGTAATGGTCAGACTGTTGGTCTTGTAATGTAATGTACTGTTATGTAAAGAGAGGTGTGTTTACTGCGTTCTTAGCTGCCTGGCTGTTGCTGTAGCAGTGTCCTCCAGAGGTGAACTCCTCTTCTGGACATGTCTGAGAACAACAACACAGCAGTTCACATTTTCACACTAAAGCAACCTGCAGGGATCAAAAAATGATGTATCATTTGATTGATCTACGAACGTTTGCCAGGCTGTCCCACAGGTCCTGGTTGCGAGCGTTGCTGTAGCTGTACCTGCGAAGGTAACGCATGATTCCACTCTGGAACACTTGGTCAGTCAGGTAGTGTCTTAGCATGTGCAGGACACATGCCCCCTGGTGGAACAAACAACAAAGTACATCAACACTGGGGGCCTGATCAAATACTTTAGACATGAATCCTTACTCCCTCACTTGAAGTAAAGACAGGGTTGATGAAAGCTATGAAATGGAAAACGTGTGCTTGTGTGTATGCGTGATTTTCTACCTTATTGTAGGATACTGTGTCGAACATCTCTTTAATCTGTGTAGGGCTTTCAGCTACACTGGAGATGGGGCGGGAGGAGTTTAGAGAGTCTCGACCAATCGCAACAAAGCAGGTGTCCAGAAGATAGTCCTCCTAAGAGATTAAAAAAGGCACAGTTTCAACAGGAATTTCCCTCAGGGACATGTCTAGATCATTTGAAACATTCATATTGTGAACTCGGGCTAGGGATGTGTACAACAAGTGAGTAACAGGATCATACCACTCTGAGTTTGGGGTATGTGGTGTCCACTGAGATGTACTCCATGTACGTGGCGAAGCCCTCATTCAGCCAGATGTCGTTCCACCACTCCATGGTCACCAGGTTCCCAAACCACTGACAGGCAGACAGACAGACAGACAGACAGACAGACAGACAGACAGACAGACAGACAGACAGACAGACAGACAGACAGACAGGCAGGCAGGCAGGCAGGCAGGCAGGCAGGCAGGCAGGCAGGCGAGGACAGACAATGAGAGATGTCAAGAGAAGAGAGGAGTTCCATTTGTCTTCTAGTGCAGGTAAACTTCCTGAAGAATCCAGAGGTTCATGCCATCACTGTTAATCCCTCTTCATGTCATTGTAGTCATATCATATAAAATCAAAATCATTGCCATGACTGGCTACTTCCTGTTCTACACTGTGAACGTAACCTGTCTGACTCTTACCTGGTGGGCGAGCTCATGGGCGATCACCTTGGTAACCCAGAGCCTATCAGAGGCTGAGGAGGTGGTGGGGTCGTAGAGCAGGCTGGTCTCTCTGAAGGTGATCAGACCCCAGTTCTCCATTGCTCCGGACTGAAAGTCTGGGATAGCAACCAGGTCTGGAGGGGGAGGCAGGCAGTAACTTAAGAATGATTGTCTTGTTTAAGCAACTGTGTTGTTCTTGAATTACGGTGGCCTTTGGGCAAGGCATTTTGGAAAAATGTTACTTCATTTTTCTAGATTTGTATTTAAATGTATTTGGGTACATCTTCCCATTCTAAAATAACCAATATGATAGCTTAATGACTTTAAATAATGTGTACCATTATGATAACATTGTGACACCAGTAGGAGTTGTAAGATCAATGATGGTAACACCAATGAGACATTTTAGATAAATTAGGATTTTCTGAAATGCAGGCCTTAAATGCTCAAATCTAAGGTCATCAAACCTTTAAAAGACATTTACTAAAGTGATGTGATTAATCATTTTGCTTACAATGTTATTTCCACTTCATTTCAATTGACTAATACCAAGTGACACTTCAGATTTACACACACTAACTTATCAGAGGGATGGAAGTCTCAAATTGATGATATACTAAAAGGGTGTGATTAGCTAATCCATTTTTTTAATATCCCTCCCCCAATAACTGTTTGCCACTGGAGAAAATGCTCAAAGCCCTTGTATATTTGCACTTATTCACGCATACACTCATCCAGATATACACTCATCCACACACTCATCCACACACACACACTCATCCACACACACACACTCATCCACACACACACACTCATCCACACACACACACACACACACACACACACACACACACACATACACACACACACACACACACACACACACACACACACACACACACACACACACACACACACACACACACACACACACACACACACACACTCATTCATGATACACATCACAACTGCTACCATACTCTTATTAGATTGCTAAATACTGCCTTCCTGTATTATAGTGATGCTGAAATATTTATATATTCTACTGAGCCATTTACTTTATGTTCATATTCTTATATTTTATTATTTCTTATTGTTGTTGCATTGTAGACAAGGAACCTGCAAGTAAGCATGTTGTTGGACGGTGTAAACCATGTGTTCGCCTTACATACGATTAATAAAACTTGAAATGTGGAACTTGATATCTTTGTAATCAGTTACGTTCAATGTGATAACACCAATGACATAAAACTGAGAAACACACATTATACTAGTAAAAATAATAGCCTTCTTTGTTTTTATTGATCTATATAATATATTAAATAATTTTATTCACTGTCTAGCATTCAAAATAATAGATACAGATGTAGGATCTTAATTTGATCACCCTGTTGCAGGAGAACTTGTAGTATTTGCAGTTTAAAAATGTCTGACTTGATTTTCCCTTACGAAAAATGTATCAACCCCTACCAAATTGTACATTAATTATAATCCACATAATAATTCCCATTTCCTGTTGCTGTACAATTATTTTCCTGCTGCAGCAAACTGGTTGAAATGAATATACTTGCCATGAAATTTTTTTGTGCATATGGAACATTTATAGGATATTTTATTTCAGCTCATGAAACATCGGACCAACACTTTACATTTTGCGTTTATATTTTTGTTCAGTATAGTTGCCTTGTTTAGGTAGTGGGTAGTTGATATTGATATATTTCAGTACCTTGTTTAGGTAGTGGGTAGTTGATATTGATATATTTCAGTACCTTGTTTAGGTAGTGGGTAGTTGATATTGATATATTTCAGTACCTTGTTTAGGTAGTGGGTAGTTGATATTGATATATCTCAGTACCTTGTTTAGGTAGTGGGTAGTCGATATTGATATATTTCAGTACCTTGTTTAGGTAGTGGGCAGTTGATATTGATATATTTCAGTACCTTGTTTAGGTAGTGGGCAGTTGATATTGATATATTTCAGTACCTTGTTTAGGTAGTGGGTAGTTGATGTTGATATATTTAGTTACCTTGTTTAGGTAGTGGGTAGCTGATGTTGAAGTATTTCTCGTAGAACTCCAGTAGTTTGACTGCAGCCTTCAGAGCGTAATGGGTCTGCTGCCATTTTTCTGGAGCAGCATAGACAGAAACCTGAAACATTATTAACATCATGTTCTGAAATCACACACATACACATACACACACACACACACACACACACACACACACACACACACACACACACACACACACACACACACACACACATTGCACGTACATACATGTACACACACCCACAGACACACCCTGCCCCCAGTCATACCTACCTTGACCCTGCCGATAGTCTACCTACCTTGACCCCTGCCCCCAGTCATACCTACCTTGACCCCTGCCCCCAGTCATACCTACCTTGACCCCTGCCCCCAGTCAAACCTACCTTGACCCCTGCCCCCAGTCATACCTACCTTGACCCCTGCCCCAGTCCTACCTACCTTGACCCCTGCCCCAGTCCTACTACCTTGACCCCTGCCCCAGTCCTACCTACCTTGACCCCTGCCCCCAGTCATACCTACCTTGACCCCTGCCCCCAGTCATACCTACCTTGACCCCTGCCCCCAGTCATACCTACCTTGACCCCTGAGGCAGTTGTTGCGCTGACAGATCTGAAGTCACACACGATGAAGGCCACCAGATAGGAGCTCATCCTCACACTCACAGCAAAACGATCCTCCATTAGTCCATCATCCAGGACCTCTGTCTGCTCCTAGAGGGAAAACACACACACATTGTAATGTTCAGTGCCTTCAGAAAGTATTCATACCCCTTAACTTATTCCACATTTTGTTGTGATACAGCCTGAATTCAAAATTGATTAATGAATTTCTTTCTCACCCGTCTACACACAATACCCCATAAAGTGAAAACATGTTTTTAGAAATGTTTGCTAATTTATTTCAAATGAAATACAGAAATATCTCATTTACATAAGTATTCACACCGCTGAGTTAATACATGTTAGAATCACCTTTGGCAGTGATTACAGCTGTGAGTCTTTCTGGGTAAGTCTCTAAGAGCTTTGCTCACCTGGATTGTACAATATTTGCCCATTATTCTTTAAAAAATTCTTCAAGCTCTGTCAAATTGGTTGTTGATCATTTATAGACAACCATTTTCAAGTCTTGCCATTGATTTTCAAGCTGATTTATGTTAAAACTGTAACCTGGCCTCTCTGGAACATTATCTGTCTTCTTGTAAGCAACTCCAGTGTAGATTTGGCCTTGTGTTTTAGGTTATTGTCCTGCTGAAAGGTAAATGAATCTCCCAGTGTCTGGTGGAAAGCAGACTGAACCAGGTTTTCCTCTAGGATTTTGCCTGTGCTTAGCTCCATTCCATTTATTTTTTGTCTTGAAAAACTCTGCAGTCCTTAATGATTACAAGCATACTCATAACATGATGCAGCCACCATTATGCTTGAAAATATGGAGAGTGGTACTCAGTAATGTGTAGTATTGGATTTGCCCCAAACATAACACTTGGAATTCAGGATAAAAAGTGAATTGCTTTGCCACATTTTTTGCAGTATTACTTTACATTTACATTTACATTTAAGTCATTAGTGTCTTGTTGCAAACAGGATGCATGTTTTGGAATACATTTATATTGTGCATACTTCCTTCTTTTCACTCTGTAATTTAGGTTAGTATTGTGAAGTAACTACAATGATAATGATCCATCCTCAGTTTTCTCCTATCACAGCCATTAAACTCTGTAACTGTTTTAAAGTCACCAATGGCCTCATGATGAAATCCCTGAGCGGTTTCCTTCCTCTCCAGCAACTGAGTTAGGAAGGACACCTGTATCTGTGTAGTGACTGTGTGTATTGATACACCATCCAAAGTATAATGAATAACTTCACCATGCTCAAAGGGATATTCAATATCTGACCCATATATCAATAGGTGCCCTTCTTCGTGAGGCATTGGAAAACCTTCTTGGTCTTTGTGGTTGAATCTATGTTTGAAATACACTGCTCAACTGAGGGACCTTACAGATAATTATAGGTGAGGTAGTCATTAAAAAATAATATTAAACAGTATTATTGAACACAGAGTCCATGTAAATTATTATGGGACTTGTTAAGCACATTTTTACACCTGAACTTATTTAGGCTTGCCATAAAAAAAGGGTTGAATACCTATTGACTCAAACGTTTCAGCTTTTCATTTGTAGTACATTTGTAAAAATGTCGAAATACATAATTCCACTTTGACATTTTGGGGTATTGTGTGTAGGCCAATTAAAAAAAAACTCAATTTAATCTATTTTAAATTCAGGCTGTAACACAAAATGTGGGAAAAGTCAAGTGGTGTGAATATTTTCTGAAGGCACTGTACACTAACACACTATGATCTGCCTGCCACCATGTTGTCTTACATCTCCACCATGGTGTGTGTGTGTGTTTACTCACTACAGGCATGTTGGACAGAGCGGTGTGTGCTGGGCTCCTCCTGATACTGATAGAGTAATTAGCCTTGATACTAGGCTCATCAAAACAGGGAAACGCCATCCGAGCACTGGTGGGCTCAAAATGAGTGGAGGCCAGGGTCCTGGAGAGATAGAGGTAGGGGAGATAGGAGGGATGGTGGAATGGCGGGAGAGAAAGAGAAAATACAAGGAGTTTCATGTGATGTCTCTCCACAAGTAGTTTCTGTGTTTATATGAGGAGTGTCAGCCTTTCTCCCCCACATGGAGATGGAGAGTGAGGTAGCCTACACAGAGCCCGTGTACATTTAGTATACCTTACACACACATATATACACACACGCAAACAAGTACACACATTCCGTACCGTGTCTCTCCGGTGCTGGTTCTGTAGGTGCTCCTGTAGAAGCCATAGAAGCCCTCTCCTAGATCTGCCCCAAACTCCAGAAACAGGAAGTACTTCTGCCCACCAGTGAGCGCTCTGGGAGAGAATATGGCAACCTGCTCATGGGTAGGGTTGTGGAGAACAGGGAGAACCTGAGGACACACACGAACAGGAACACACACACGAACAGGAACACACACACGAACAGGAACACACACACGAACAGGAACACACACACGAACAGGAACACACACACGAACAGGAACACACACACGAACAGGAACACACACACGAACAGGAACACACACACGAACAGGAACACACACACGAACAGGAACACACACATGGTAGTCATTAGACAGAGTTGTCAGAGAAGGCAGAAGTGGGAACGTTGTTACAAACTGGGCATGATAGTTTAGTGCTAAGGGAGTAGCTTACCTGGTCTGACAGGTGAGCCAGGTTCTGGTCCAGCACAGTTGCTGTAGTGATACGAAGCCCCTTGCTGTGCAGCACCACCCAGTTGGTATTGTTCTGAACCTGGAGCTCTATTCTGACTGTACCGATGTAGCTGAGTATGGTGAGGTTAGGGTGGAGCAGGAGGTGATAGTGGAGCGGAACAATGTACTCCGGAAGACGGAGGTGGCTCCAAGGGAATGAGAGGCTTCCCGTATTCAAGGGAGGCTGCTCCTCAGTAGGGTTAGGGGGCTCAGAGGCCTGGGTTGGGCTAGAGGAGGTCTGGGTCACACCAGCCAGAGACAGGAGGGCCAGAAACAAGAACCTGACCCAGAACATTATGGTGGAAAAGTTGTTGGCTGACTACTGTAAAGATAAGGATACTAAAGATCACTCAAGGGCAGCAAATGGTGTACTGGCATTCCGTTTGTTTTCAGAACGTAGATATCTGTTAATCATTAGACTTCAGGAGGAGTGTAGTCTAAGCTTACAGCAACAGGCCAGGAGAATTGACTTGAAATATTCAGCAGCTCTTTCTCGAACCTGAAGACAGAAGAAGAAGCTATGTTATTGTTATTTAAAAACAGCAACAGTGAATCTCATCTAGGATCTCACACAGTGAGGTGTTAATATGTTGTATTGATTCTGTCTGATTTTATAAATCCAAGAAGCTGAACAACTCACATTTTGGTCAGGTCGTTAAAGGTTACTATCTATTCTATGCTATGATACACACGCTTACAGCCCAGACAGCAAGCCCAGTGTGTTACATGTCAACAAATAACATGGTGAGTGGAAGAGATAGTTGGTTGAAGAGTTACACTATAGCTGTCCAGGGCTTTCATTGTAATCTGGTACGGCTACTGAGTTCAAACTGGGATAGACACACACAAATGCACACTCACCGATGGGCAAAAATGACCAAATACAATTACAAAATTAAAGCACAAAATACCATAAAGATGAATGTATCAAAATAAACTACAAAATACAAGTATTTTTAATGTATTTAATTCAAATACATGTATTTTCTATTTTAAAATACAGAAATACATTTGCAAGTAGCCGGCCCAAACAGCAACAACATTCTCAGTAAAGGTTACAGAAAGGTATTCTTGCTATGACTGTGATATGTTGTTGTTTATCTACCTTAGTTAAATGCACTGACTGTAAATAGTAAGTCACTCTGGATAAGAGTGTCTGCTAAATGGCCAAAATGTAAGTGTATATGTGAAAATGAACAAACCAAAATGAACTGCAAAATACACTAGGTATTAATTATTGGCTTTGTTCGGGGCGGAGCTCAGTAGAATAATACTCAGCATGCTTTGCAATTGTTCATTTTTAAATATATGTACATTTATAGTTAGTTCATTTAGCGGACGCTCTCATCACACCATAGTGCCATCAGACTTCTGATACCAATGTAGGGTGAAAGGGGGCCACCAAATGGTGAACAAAAATGGCATTTTGAAAATACAAAATACAGCTCTTGAAAGTATCTTTTAACAAAATACATTGGAGTGTAGTTCAGCCCAGTGTAATACAAATTACAAAATTCTTAAAAGTAATTGAAATACATATTTCAAATACATGTAACAGAAATACTGCCCATCTCTGCGCAAACTCACTCCACACACAGAATCATGCCCTGCAAAACAGCAAAATAACTTTGTTTTAACATTAGTAAGTTCAGCACTATCACAATAGAGCAGTAATCATGTTGCCTTAGCACCCCAGTTGTTTCCTGAGTTGGGGGAGGTCTAGAATGGAGGTTAATTCCATGTTTGTATTCGTTTACCTCATGTTAGCTTCATCATCCTTCCCTTGCTCTTTGACTCTGCTTTCATTTTCTCTTTCATGCTCCCGCCCCCATATTCTATCGCGAGTACAGAAGGTGTGTGTGAGTGAGTGAGTGAGTGAGTGAGTGAGTGAGTGAGTGAGTGTGTGAGTGTGAGTGTGTGTGTGTGTGGTTTTACTATCCTTGTGGGGACCAGAAGTCCTCACAAGGATAGTAAAGCAAGGAACATTTGGACAAGCGGGGACATTTTGACGATCCCCGCAAGGAAAAAGGCTATTTTAGGTTTAGGGTTACAATTAAGGTTAGGGATTATGTTTAGGTTAAGGAGTTAGGATTAGGGTTGGGTTAGAGTTAGGGAAATAGGATTTTGAATGGGAATCAATTGTTTGATCCCAGCAAGGATAGTAAAACAAACTTGTATGTGTATTTCTTCGTAATTTTCAGGCTGATGTTAGGACTATATATATATATACCGTAATTTCTGGACTATTAAGCGCACCTGAATATAAGCCGCACCCACTGAATTAAAATTTATTTTATTTTTTGAACATAAATAAGCCGCACATGTCTATAAGCCGCAGGTGCCTACCGGTACATTGAAACAAATGAACTTTACACAGGCTTTAACGAAACACGGCTTGTAACAAAAATAAATAGGCTTTAACGAAACACGGCTTGTAACAAAAATAAATAGGCTTTAACGAAACACGGCTTGTAACAAAAATAAATAGGCTTTAACGAAACACGGCTTGTAACAAAAATAAATGTGTCGGAGTTGAATAGCCTCAGAATTGCTTCATCCGATATTGGATCGTTTTCATTGTTGCTCTCGTCACTTTCATCCGGAGGCAAATCCCCCGCTGAGCCCTCTTCAACACGCAGCAGTCCAGCCTTTTGAAACCCGTTGATGATAGTGGATTTTTTGACAATGCTCCACGCTGTCAGGACCCACAAATTTGAAAGCGGGAAAAATCCATATATTAGCCGCGTCATTGTTTAAGCCGCGAAGTTCAAAGCTCGGGAAAAAAGTTGCGGCTTATAGTCCGGAATTTACGGACTTTACACACATTACCGTTCAAAAGTTTGGGGTCACTTAGAAATGTCCTTGTTTTTGATGGAAGAGCACATTGTGTCCATTAAAATAACATCAAATTGATCAGAAATACAGTGTAGACATTGTAAATGTTGTAAATGACTATTGTAGCTGATCATCCTTTCACCTACTCTGCGTCTCACAAAGACACGGCGGTTGGAACCAAAAATCTCAAATTTGGACTCATCATGCCAAAGGACAGATTTCCACTGGTCTAATGTCCATTGCTCATGTTTCTTGGCCCAAGCAAGTCTCTTCTTCTTATTGGTGTCCTTTAGTAGTGGTTTCTTTACAGCTTGTCATGTCTTAAAGTAATGATGGAATATCGTTTCTCTTTTCTTATTTGAGCTGTTCTTGCCATAATATGGACTTGGTCTTTTACCAAATAGTGCTATCTTCTGTATACCAACCCTACCTTGTCACAACACAACTGATTAGCGTCTTTTACCAAATAGGGCTTTCTTCTGTATACCAACCCTATCTTGTCACAACACAACTGATTGGCTCAAACACATTAAGAAGGAAAGAAATTTCACAAATTAACAACAAATGCATTCCAGGTGACTACCTCATGAAGCTGGTTGAGAGAATGCCATGAGTGCGCAAAGCTGTCATCAAGGCAAAGGGTGGCTACTTTGAAGAATCTCAAATATAAATATAATTTGATTTGTTTAGCACTTTTTGGGTTACTACATGATTCCATATGTGTTATTTCACAGTTTTGATGTCTTCACTATTATTCTACAATGTAGTAAAAATAAAGAAAAAACCCTTGAATGAGTAGGTGTGTCCAAACTTTTGACTGGTACTGTATATATATATATATATATATTTTTTTTTAGCAGTATATATATATATATATATATATATATATATATATATATATATATATATATACACTGCTCAAAAAACTAAAGGGAACACTTAAACAACACAATGTAACTCCAAGTCAATCACACTTCTGTGAAATAAAACTGTCCACTTAGGAAGCAACACTGATTGACAATAAATTTCACATGCTGTTGTGCAAATGGAATAGACAACAGGTGGAAATTATAGGCAATAAGCAAGACACCCCCAATAAAGGAGTGGTTCTGCAGGTGGAGACCATAGACCACTTCTCAGTTCCTATGCTTCCTGGCTGATGTTTTGGTCACTTTTGAATGCTGGCGGTGCTTTCACTCTAGTGGTAGCATGAGACGGAGTCTACAACCCACACAAGTGGCTCAGGTAGTGCAGCTCATCCAGGATGGCACATCAATGCGAGCTGTGGCAAGAAGGTTTGCTGTGTCTGTCAGCGTAGTGTCCAGAGCATGGAGGCGCTACCAGGAGACAGGCCAGTACATCAGGAGACGTGGAGGAGGCCGTAGGAGGGCAACAACCCAGCAGCAGGACCGCTACCTCCGCCTTTGTGCAAGGAGGAGCAGGAGGAGCACTGCCAGAGCCCTGCAAAATGACCTCCAGCAGGCCACAAATGTGCATGTGTCTGCTTAAACGGTCAGAAACAGACTCCATGAGGGTGGTATGAGGGCCCGACGTCCACAGGTGGGGGTTGTGCTTACAGCCCAACACCGTGCAGGACGTTTGGCATTTGCCAGAGAACACCAAGATTGGCAAATTCGCCACTGGCGCCCTGTGCTCTTCACAGATGAAAGCAGGTTCACACTGAGCACCTGTGACAGACGTGACAGAGTCTGGAGACGCCGTGGAGAACGTTCTGCTGCCTGCAACATCCTCCAGCATGACCGGTTTGGCGGTGGGTCAGTCATGGTGTGGGGTGGCATTTCTTTGGGGGGCCGTACAGCCCTCCATGTGCTCGCCAGAGGTAGCCTGACTGCCATTAGTTACCGAGATGAGATCCTCAGACCCCTTCTGAGACCATATGCTGGTGCGGTTGGCCCTGGGTTCCTCCTAATGCAAGACAATGCTAGACCTCATGTGGCTGGAGTGTGTCAGCAGTTCCTGCAAGAGGAAGGCATTGATGCTATGGACTGGCCCGCCCATTCCCCAGACCTGAATCCAATTGAGCACATCTGGGACATCATGTCTCGCTCCATCCACCAACGCCACGTTGCAGCACAGACTGTCCAGGAGTTGGCGGATGCTTTAGTCCAGGTCTGGGAGGAGATCCCTCAGGAGACCATCCGCCACCTCATCAGGAGCATGCCCAGGCGTTGTAGGGAGGTCATACAGGCACGTGGAGGCCACACACACTACTGAGCCTCATTTTGACTTGTTTTAAGGACATTACATTAAAGTTGGATCAGCCTGTAGTGTGGTTTTCCACTTTAATTTTGAGTGTGACTCCAAATCCAGACCTCCATGGGTTGATAAATTGGATTTCCATTGATTATTTTTGTGTGATTTTGTTGTCAGCACATTCAACTATGTAAAGAAAAAAGTATTTAATAAGATTATTTCTTTCATTCAGATCTAGGATGTGTTGTTTAAGTGTTCCCTTTATTTTTTTGAGCAGTTTTTTTGAGCAGTGTATATATATATATATATATATATATATATACACATATATATATACTGTACCTGTGCCCGTATTTAGCCTGTCAGCAGGGGAAAACAGGTGGTTAATCCACATGACCTCCACAAGAACTCACACTACATACTGGAGACTAACGTACTATATCCAACCCCACCATCTCTCCTGTATACACACGCTGCAAGACAACATACTTTCCATGTATCTCATCCACAGTGCTAAACTAGCCTCCTGACAGTACCATGGGGTTCATGAAGTGATGCTCTTTTGTTCCAGAACACCAGGCTTCTGTAGAGCATGAGATGTGTTTGTGTGTGTGTGTGTGCTTGCGGTTATATGTGCAGGTGTACTCTGGGGATGATTGATATGATCAGACTCTTACCTCAGATCTAACAGCCCAGAGCTCCAGGTGTCTTCTGTGGTTACCTGTTTACTACTGATCTACTACTGGTAGACTACTGGCCTACTCACACAGTAGAAGACTCAATCAGAGAACTCCCTGTTGTACACTACATTAAGATCCTATGGACTTCTGAACTATAGACACTTTATCAAGACACACGACTTGATACAGTTAAAATGACACTGTGAAAGAGCAGAGGTGAAATGGTCTCGCTCGCTGTCCGTCTCTCGTTGTCTTTCTCTCAATCTCCCTCTCAATCTCTGGGGAGATTCCGTGGCGGGTGAGATCACATGACTATGGGCTGATAATCCCCCTCATGCACTGCTGTGAAATGTCTCCACCCTGTAGAACGCTACTGACAAACAAAAGAACTCACACTCACTCACTCAAACACTCTCCCAACTCATGTTCTCTCTCACACACTTTCACATGCATGCATAACGGCTCCATAGAGGAGGATGCTCATCCGTAACATAGACCTACCACAGACATGAAAGAACGACATAGGATTCTCCTCTGCCTCACTATTCTCTACCTTTGGATTGGTGAGTAAAAACTGCCTGACTACCTAACTAACTAATAGTCTTTAACCTTTTACTGCACTGGGCTAAATCAGGGTCACACAGAGTGATTCTTGGTAGTCTTAAACAAATCTACTTTCAAACAAAAGTATACACCTCACACACATGGTTATGGGCTTTAAAAAAGAAGACACCTGTACCATGTCAGATAGAGAGTTGAAATGTATTACATTTTGAGTTTTCATCCCAATATTACACTTTATATACATCACAGAAAACTGAAATATAAAGAAACTGTTTGACATAGAAACACTGGATTTTCGGCATTTAAAAAGAATTATGAAATTCTGAAAAATATAAATAATATTCCATCCACAAGGCCACTAGGTCATTTGCCAGCACACCTTTTGCTGCTCTCAAGAGTGATCTTTAGTATCCTCATGCATAATCAACTACTGTTTTTTGTTCTCAATAGCTTAAATGATGATGTAAATATATTGAGTAACAAATTAAGGAAGGACTGGTAGAGCCTGAGACCATTAGAGACTGTGTTACAGCTCACTCTCACTCTCTTCATCCTTCTCTTTTTATCATGCCCATACCCACAGTGACTTACAGTAGTTTTCTCCTCTCCTTCTCCCCCTCCATCCTACCACAGTCCTAGTACATGGTGATGTGTTGGCCTCCCTGGCCCCACCAGTGCACCTGGCAGGTGAGAGGGTGGGCTGGACACTGCTGGTGTGTGTCATCACTGACCTGGGGAGGGGTCACTTGGAGGTCAGCTGGAGGTCACCTGGAGATGGTAGGCACATCAGCACACACACTAGACTAGATGTTACATTTTAGAAATTCTTGCTGTTTTTGCCCTTTCCAGTATGACAGTCTAGTGAATTGACACATCTGTTCTCTCTGACATGGTAATCTAGTGAGTCCTGCCAGTGCTCCCTACAGTGTGGCCGGGGAGGAACAGGACAGTGGCCGCAGCGCCGTGGCCATAGTAACCGTGGCGACCAGCGAATGGGCATCGTACAGCTGCTTTGTCAGTCACCGCCGCCACGCCAGAGTCATTAGGACACACCATGCCACCTTCACAGGTAGGGCTTGGGTGTGTGTGTGTGTGTGTGTGTGTGTGTGTGTGTGCGTGCTTTCTTTCAAATAACCTGGTATACAATACTCTAGTTCTGTTGAAAGAGTGCGATGGTGAACAGCTTTTTTCTACAGATGAAGAGAGTTGCTATGAACATCACAACAGTGTGTTTCAAGGTAAGTGTAAGCATTGTCAAGAACTAAACTGCCATTGAGGTAGTGAATTAAGTTAGAACAATCATTTGAAACAAACAAACATTTATTACAGCTGTGTTCCTCTCTCTCTCTGCAGCCAATGGCTTATGGACTGATCAGGTGACTCTACAGGCCTTGAGGCTTCTCCTCCTAAAGACCACCATCTTTAATGCTCTGATCACAGCATGTGCTGTTAGAAAGTGGTGAGACCGTAAACCTGACCTCCAACCCTGACCTCTAACCCCTGACCTCCAACCCTTACCTCTAACCCCTGATCCAAAATGACCTGAGATTTTAGTTCTGGGTTAACCAGGGTTGACTTTTTTTAATTTAAACCTCTTTGACCCCTTGGGAGCATAGTGTGTCCACCATGACTCAACCAAGATTACCTGACCCTTAAATCTGCTCCACTCCTAACTCTATCCCCTGACTATTTATTTTCAGACATCACTGATCTACAGTTGAAGTCAGAAGTTTACATACACTTAGGTCATTAAAGTCATTAAAACTAGTTTTTCAACCACTCCACAAATTTCTTGTTAACAAACTATAGTTTTGGCAAATTGGTTAGGACATTTACTTTGTGCATGACACAAGTCATTTTTCCAACAATTGTTTACAGACAGATTATTTCACTTATAATTCACAGTATCACAATTCCAGTGGGTCAGAAGTTTACAAACACTAAGTTGACTCTGCCTTTAAACATCTTGGAAAATTCCAGAAAATGATGTCATGGCTTTAGAAGCTTCTGATAGGCTAATTTTATTTATTTATTTTTATTTCACCTTTATTTAACCAGGTAAGCTAGTTGAGAACAAGTTCTCATTTGCAACTGCGACCTGGCCAAGATAAAGCATAGCAATTTGACACATACAACAACACAGAGTTACACATGGAATAAATAAAACATACAGTCAATAATACAGTAGAACAAAAGAAAACAAAAAGTCTATATACAGTGAGTGCAAATGAGGTAAGTTAAGGCAATAAATTGGCCATGGTGGCAAAGTAATTACAATACAGCAATTAAACACTGGAATGGTAGATGTGCAGAAGATGAATGTGCAAGTAGAGATACTGGGGTGCAAAGGAGCAAGATAAATAAATAAATACAGTATGGGGATGAGGTAGGTAGATAGATGGGCTGTTTACAGATGGGCTATGTACAGGTGCAGTGATCTGTGAGCTGCTCTGACAGCTGGTGCTTAAAGCTAGTGAGGCAGATATGAGTCTCCAGCTTCAGAGATGTTTGCAGTTCGTTCCAGTCATTGGCAGCAGAGAACTGGAAGGAAAGACGACCAAAGGAGGAATTGGCTTTGGGGGTGGCCAGTGAGATAAACCTGTTGGAGCGCGTGCTACGAGTGGGTGCTGCTATGGTGACCAGTGAGCTGAGATAAGGCGGGGCTTTACCTAGCAGAGACTTGTAGATAACCTGTAGCCAGTGGGTTTGAGGACGAGTATGAAGCGAGGGCCAACCAACGAGAGCGTACAGGTCGCAATGGTGGGTAGTGCATGGGGCTTTGGTGACAAAACGGATGGCACTGTGATAGACTGCATCCAGTTTGTTGAGTAGAGTGTTGAAGGCTATTTTATAGATGACATCACCGAAGTCGAGGATCAGTAGGATGGTCAGTTTTACGAGGGTATGTTTGGCAGCATGAGTGAAGGATGCTTTGTTGCGATATAGGAAGCCGATTCTAGATTTAATTTTGGATTGGAGATGCTTAATGTGAGTCTGGAAGGAGAGTTCACAGTCTAACCAGACACCCAGGTATTTGTAGTTGTCCACGTATTCTAAGTCAGAGCCGTCCAGAGTAGTGATGCTGGACGGGTGAGCAGGTGCGGGCAGTGATCGATTGAATAGCATGCATTTAGTTTTACTTGCGTTTAAGAGCAGTTGGAGGCCACGGAAGGAGAGTTGTATGGCACTGAAGCTCGTCTGGAGGTTAGTTAACACAGTGTCCAAAGAAGGGCCAGAAGTATACAGAATGGTGTCGTCTGCGTAGAGGTGGATCAGAGAATCACCAGCAGCAAGAGCAACATCATTGATGTATACAGAGAAGAGAGTCGGCCCGAGAATTGAACCCTGTGGCACACCCATAGAGACTGCCAGAGGTCCGGACAACAGGCCCTCCGATTTGACACACTGAACTCTATCAGAGAAGTAGTTGGTAAACCAGGCGAGGCAATCATTTGCGAAACCAAGGCTGTCGAGTCTGCCAATAAGAATGTGGTGATTGACAAAATCGAAAGCCTTGGCCAGGTCGATGAATATGGCTGCACAGTAATGTCTCTTATCGATGGCGGTTATGATGTCGTTTAGGACCTTGAGAGTAGCGGAGAAGGTACGGTGGGATTCGAAATGGTCGGTAATCTGTTTGTTAAGTTGGCTTTCGAAGACCTTAGAAAGACAGAGTAGGATAGATATAGGTCTGTAGCAGTTTGGGTCTAGAGTGTCACCCCCTTTGAAGAGGGGGATGACCGCGGCAGCTTTCCAATCTTTGGGAATCTCAGACGATACGAAAGAGAGGTTGAACAGGCTAGTAATAGGGGTTGCAACAATTTCAGCAGATAATTTTAGAAAGAGAGGGTCCAGATTGTCTAGCCCGGCTGATTTGTATGGGTCCAGATTTTGCAGCTCTTTCAAAACATCAGCTATCTGGATTTGGGTGAAGGAGAAATGGTGGGGGCTTTGGCGGGTTGCTGTGGAGGGTGCCGGGCAGTTGACCAGGGTAGGGGTAGCCAGGTGGAAAGCATGGCCAGCCGTAGAGAAATGCTTATTGAAATTCTCAATTATAGTGGATTTATCGGTGGTAACAGTGTTTCCTAGCCTCAGAGCAGTGGGCAGCTGGGAGGAGGTGCTCTTATTCTCCATGGACTTTACAGTGTCCCAGAACTTTTTTGAGTTAGTACTACAGGATGCAAATTTCTGTTTGAAAAAGCTAGTCTTAGCCTCAGAGTTCTGTATTACTAGCTATCTTTGCAGTAAATTGCAACACCGCCCCCTTTGGCAGTTCTATCTTGGCGGAAAATGTTATAGTTAGCGATGGAGATTTCAGTGTTTTTGGTGGTTTTCCTAAGCCAGGATTCAGACATGGCTAAGACATCCGGATTGGCAGAGTGTTCTGAAGCAGTGAGTAAAACAAACTTAGGGAGGAGGCTTCTAATGTTAACATGCATGAAACCAAGGCTTTTACGGTTACAGAAGTCAACAAATGAGAGCACATGGGGAGTGGGAGTGGAGCTAGGAACTGCAGGACCTGGATTAACCTCCACATCACCAGAGGAACAGAGGAGAAGTAGGATAAGGGTGCGGCTAAAGGCTATACGAACTGACCATCTGGCACGTTCGGAACAGAGAGTAAAAGGAGCAGGTTTCTGGGCACAATAGCATAGATTCAAGGCATAGTGTACAGACAAAGGTAAGGTAGGATGTGAGTACATTGGAGGTAAACCTAGGCATTGAGTAATGATGAGAGAGATAAAGTCTCCAGAGACGTTTAAACCAGGTGATGTCATCGCATATGTAGGAGGTGGAACAACATGGTTGGTTAAGGCATAATGAGCAGGGCTAGAGGCTCTACAGTGAAATAAGACAGTAATCACTAACCAGGACAGTAATGGACGAGGCATATTGATATTAGAGAGAGGCATGCGTAGCCAAGAACATATGGGTCCAGTGAGTGGTTGGGCTGACTGGGGACACAGCGATTCAGACAGTTAGCAGGCCGATGCTAACAAGCTAACAGTTAGTAGGCCGGGGCTAAACAAGCTAGTAGTTAGCAGACCGGGGCTAGCAAGTTAGCCTTTGGGGGACGTCGCGATGGAGATAAGTCTGTTTTTGCCTCTTCGTGCGGTGACGTCGATAGACCAGTCGTGGAATTAGTAGGGTTCCAAGTAGCTCTAGGTAGCTAGTAGGCCGCGGTTAGCAGAATGGGCCTTCAGCGGACGTCACACCTGAGGGGCCTGTTGGAATCCTCGGGCAGATTATGTCGGTATTCCAGTCGTAGAGGATCGGCGGGGTTCCGTGCCCCGTACCGGCAGTAGAAGGGGTCCGGATATTGTAGCCCAGGAGTGGGCTTCGGTGGTATCACAGGAGCCCTGGCCAGGCTAGCTTCAGGCTAATTGGCGCTTGCTC
Source organism: Salmo salar (assembly GCF_965601325.2). NCBI lineage: Eukaryota > Metazoa > Chordata > Actinopteri > Salmoniformes > Salmonidae > Salmo > Salmo salar. The sequence continues at coordinate 29,191,364 of NC_138310.1, read as the reverse complement.
CGGGATGGAAACGCTAGCCTGGAGTAGTCACCCGGGATTGGGATTAGCTAGTTGCGAAGATCTAGATGAAAATGTTCAGTTTGCGGTAGGAATCCGGGGATATGGGAAAAAAATAAAATAATAATAGGTCCGTTATGCTCTGGTTTGAGTCACGTTGTTCGAACTGGCGAGAGCTTTCCGAGCTAAAGGTTAGCTGATGACCGTTAGCAGTGGTTTGCTGACTGATAGCTGGTAGGTAGTTAGCTGGCTAGCTTCAGTTGAGGGATTCCAGATCCGAAGTAAATAGAAATACTTTAGAAAAAAACAGATCCACGCCACATTGGGTGAGGCAGGTTGCAGGAGAGTATTTAGAAGTTGAGGTTTAGGAAAATATTTTTAAAAGATATGCGAAGAAAAATATGTAAAAAGATATATACAAGGGACACGACAGGACAAAGACGTCTGACTGCTACACCATCTTGGATTCGAATTTCATTTCAGTCAATTGGGTGTACCTGTGGATGTATTTCAAGGCCTACCTTCAAACTCAGTGCCTCTTTGCTTGACATCATGGCGAAAATCCAAAGAAATCAGCCAAGACCTCTGAAAAAAATGTTGTAGACCTCCACAAGTCTGGTTCATCCTTGGGAGCAATTTCCAAATGCCTGAAGGTACTACGTTTATCTGTACAAACAATAGTACACAAGTATAAACACCATGGGACCACGCAGCTGTCATACTGCTCAGGAAGGAGATGCGTTCTGTGGTGCAAGAGATGAACGTACTTTGGTGCAAAAAGTGCAAATCAATCCCAGAAGAACAGCAAAGGACCTTGTGAAGATGCTGGAGGAAACAGGTAAAACGAGTCCTATATCGACATAACCTGAAAGGCCGCTCAGCAAGGAAGAAGCCACTGCTCCAAAATCGCAAGCCGAAGAACACCATCCCAACCATGAAGCACATCGGTGGCAGCATCATGTTGTGGGGGTGCTTTGCTGCAGGAGGGACTGGTGCACTTCACAAAATAGATGGCATCATGAGGAAAGAAAATTATGTGGATATATTGAAGCAACATCTCAAGGCATAAGTCAGGAAGTTAAAGCTTGGTTGCAAATCAGTCTTCCAAATGGACAAGGACCCAAGCATACTTCCAAAGTTGTGGCAAAACGGCTTAAGGACTACAAAGTCAAGGTATTGGAGTGGACATCACAAAGCCCTGACCTCAATCCCATAGAAAAGTTGTGGGCAGAACTGAAAAAGCGTGTGCGAGCAAGGAGGCCTACAAACCTGACTCAGTTACACCAGCTCTGTCAGGAGGAATGGGACAAAATTCACCCAACTTATTGTGGGAAGCTTGTGGAAGGCTACCCAAAACGTTTGACCCAAGTTAAACAATTTAAAGGCAATGCTACCAAATACTAATTGGGTGTATGTAAACTTCTGACCCACTGGGAATGTGATGAAAGAAATAAAAGCTGAAATAAATCACTCTACTATTATTCTGACATTTCACATTCTTAAAATAAAGTGGTGATCCTAACTGACCTAAGACATGGAATCTTTACTAGGATTAAATGTCAGGAATTAATGTCAAGAATTGTGAAATAACTGAGTTTAAATGTATTTGGCTAAGGTGTATGTAAACTTCCGACTTCAACTGTATAACATTAACTGTTGGCTGTAATAGTAACGTTAGTATTTCCCTTTTTCAGATGGCCAGGAGTAGATGAAGAGGATTACTTCTATACGGTCTTTATAGAGGAGAGACCATGGTCCACTGAAAGGATGACTTCTCACCTCTACCATGATGACCACCACAGAGGACATTGTCCAGTAATGGCTAGGGTCTGTGGAGGGCATCCCCTGGAGTAGCTGTGCATGTGTGTGTTCATGAGTTTGGGCGTGCTTCTCAGAAACCTGGAGGTTGCAGGTGTCCCTGTGAATGTTAGGGTGACAGTTACTGTAGCTGTGTGTGTGTCTGTGTGAACAAACCTGCAGTATCTGATCACCTCAGACAGATGTACATACAGAGACAATTGGCTTACGCTCTGACCTAATTCTCTGTCAGTTAGAAACACTAAGACCAGAGACAATGTGAAATAACGTAAGATAAGTAAATAAAATGTAAATAAGTTTGAGAACAAAATTATTTGGTCTGTAGATTGATTTCCCTTTTCTCATTGTTTACAACAACAACAGAATCTGAAAAAGAAACAATGGGTCTCTTTTTCATTTACTGTTTTTTAAATAAAACACTTGCACACGTTTCATTTTTTTCCCCCAAGTTTTCTTTAGTGCATCCATTAAGAGTAAAACACTGACATAGCAACGGAGCGCCACTAGGTGGCAGTACAATCCCATCTGAAACAGCCAGAATTTGAAGCGTACCTTCCTCTAACAGACACTATGTTTATAAATAAGTTACATATTTCAACATTGAGCAGTCACCACACGGACACTCACACACAACTTAATAATTCACAATGCCAGAAGCAGACTGAGCATTCATTTACCATCAGATACTGCTTTGTAATTGTATATGAGCGCAATAGGCATGTACAGTATATCCCATCAGACACTGCATTGTAGATTTATCTGTAAGTGTGCGACGTCGTCTCGGCCTGTGGGAGTCCCAGTGCTCCATCTACAGCCTGTAGGCAACACTATTACTGTAGGGAATTGTGCGCAGTCTTCTGTTCCAGCGCAGCTATAACTTACCTGGTTTAACTAATCAACCAATCATCAATATCTTGGGTAGCTGAATCAGGTGTGTTAGTGCTGGGCTGGAACTAAAGTGTGCAACCCTGGTCTACAGTTTACTACAGTCTAGCCATGTGTCCAGTTGGGGAGCAGCCCAAAATAGAGTTGATCTACAATAGCAAGTTTCCTAAGAGTTCCAGATGTGTAGGAAGGGGTCAGGGCGGGGGTTACGGTTTGGCTTTGCAGTTTCCTAAGAGTTCCAGATGTGTAGGAAGGGGTCAGGGCGGGGGTTACGGTTTGGCTTTGGAGGGGATGTGTGATTATCATGTTCGAACGTATGAACACTGGCGAACTTGTATGGTGAATCACTGTATGCGTTTGTCTTTGAAAGCAAACTGAACACTCATAGAAAGAGAAAACCACAACATAGAAAAGCTGAGAGTCAAAGCTGTTTGGTAAACGGATTGTTACCACCAGCTGTAAAGAAAACATAGTCAGAGCATGTTATAGTCATTACACCAGTGTGAACAGGGAATATGTTCATTAAAAGAGTTGCTGAGGGTGACTGACTTTTCAGTCCTCAGACGACAAGTCAGGTAAAACACGCAAACTTGCGCACAAGCACATACACACACACCCTGTATTTGCAGACATACTGTAAAATGTAAATGAAAAACCAAACATTAAACGGTAATGGTGTGTGAAACTGTTCTTAACAGCTACTCTGGTACCATACATTCAACAGAAAAATGTATTTACTATAGAACAGCGGCTAAATCAACTCAACTGCCTTTGGAATGTCGGCTTTAAAACAGAGGTTCCATCTCACTGTGTTAGTGAGCTGGTTAATTGTCTCAAATGGCTCCCTATTCCCTATATAATGCACTACATTTGACCATGCCCTATGTTTCTCCCTATGTCCCTCTGGTGAAAAGTGCATATTGAGGAAATCAGGTGTCATTTGAGATTTGCACTGTGAGTGAAGAAAATGGCAGATGAAATCCACAGCTTGGGCTGTTGGTGGCGGGGCGGGGGAGAGAAAAGTGTCATGTAGGGGGAAAGGTTGAGGGGGTGGGGTAGAGAGGGGAGAGGGGGAACACTGGTATGGATTTAGCAACAAAAAATAAATAAAGTGCTTCTGTTAAATCAACTTCCTCTGTCTGAGGTATAAAAAAACAATCACAACAAAATCAAGCCAAAATAACAACCAAAAGTCAACGCCATTCAGCGTTCCTGGATACGGTACTCACACACACTATCTACCTGGATACGGTACTCACACACACTATCTACCTGGATACGGTACTCACACACACTACCTACCTGGATACGGTACTCACACACACTACCTGGATACGGTACTCACACACACTACCTACCTGGATACGGTACTCACACACACTACCTGGATACGGTACTCACACACACTACCTACCTGGATACGGTACTCACACACACTACCTACCTGGATACGGTACTCACACACACTACCTGGATACGGTACTCACACACACTACCTACCTGGATACGGTACTCACACACACTACCTGGATACGGTACTCACACACACTACCTACCTGGATACGGTACTCACACACACTACCTACCTGGATACGGTACTCACACACACTACCTACCTGGATACGGTACTCACACACTACCTGGATACGGTACTCACACACACTACCTACCTGGATACGGTACTCACACACACTACCTGGATACGGTACTCACACACACTACCTGGATACGGTACTCACACACACTACCTACAGTCTGGAGTGTGTTTCTACAATATACACACAAGTTGGGAGTGTTTATTTGGGTCTTCCTTTATATGTGTTATCCTCACATATAGATAGGTCCTAATCTCCACAAGGCCTGCTAGATCCCACATAGCAGAGTTGGGAATAGTACAAGAGTGTCATGGAATCTGTTCAGAATCCACCTGGGGGCTTGGACCTGGGGGCTTGGACCTGTGGGCTTGGACCTATGGGCTTGGACCTGGGGGCTTGGACCTATGGGCTTGGACCTGGGGGCTTGGACCTGTGGGCTTGGACCTGTGGGCTTGGACCTGGGGGCTTGGACCTGGGGGCTTGGACCTGTGGGCTTGGACCTGTGGGCTTGGACCTGGGGGCTTGGACCTGTGGGCTTGGACCTGTGGGCTTGCAGCTCCTTTGTGGCAGTAATATGCCTCGGGGTGTTCAGTCAAGAAGAAGAAAAGGGTAAATCTCCAGAGGGGCTCTGGTTAGAAGTTTCTCCTAGACACAGATCTAGGATCAGCTTAGGTTACCCTCCCCAATCATAACCATTAGGGCGAAAACACAAAACTGAACTTAGATCTGCATCAAGAGGGAACTTTATCCTACAGCTCAGCTAGGAGCTCTATGCCAACACACACATACACAAACACACACACACACACACAAACACAAACACACGCTATACCAGTGCCTATCCGAGCGCACAGAGCGTGAGCAGTAGGAGACATGTGATAGGCTGAGAGGTGTGGGCTGAGCTGGGTGGGTAGATCGTCCAGCGCTCGCTATGGGGGTGGAGACTCTCCATGTCCTTCAGGGCGCTGAACGCCGCTGCCGTGAAGTTAGCGTCCCCGGTGGTCAGGAGGTCAAACACACACGAGTGGAAATAAATATCCTGCACCTCAAGCTGCTCCCTGCAGCGTGCCCGCGCACCCTCCATACTGAACCCCTGGGGGGCGCTGTAGGGAGCCGTGTGGGAGTGTGTGTGTGAGGACTGGCCCTGGCCGTGTGGCTGTTGGAGCTGTAAACCCAGCGCTGGATGTGGTAGAGGGAGAGGCAGGTGACCCCCCCGGTCGATGCGTTCTGAGGTGGGACATCCATTCAGGCAGAGCTGCAGGTCCTGCGTAGCGTCGTAGGCATGGGCCATCTCCTCCGGGATGCGCACCGCCAGGGTCAGGTAGCGCCCCAGCTGCCGTACGATAATCGTCACGCCGATGTAGCCGGCATGCAGCTCCACGTGGCGACCGGGGCTATGCTCCGAGATCCACAGCGCTTGTACCTTCCCGGTAGAGTCACCGTTATTTCCGTTAAGGTTATGGTCAGGGGCCCCGCTACTCACGGTACCATCTACGAAGGCAGCGGGCAGGTCATCTGTTACTGCCTGGTACACACGCTGGTCTGTACACTCCTCAAATGGCTTGAATATGACGGTGATCTATGGACACACAAACATCATAAAGTGACCAGGCACACAATAACTTTGATCTTTGTATGAAACAGGTTAAAACAGGTTTGCCAGACACTTTATAATATCTTATAAAGTTTATCTTGCAATCCAAACACAGCAAGGATACTGACCTCCCAACTTGTTTTATTCAAACCCCAATTCTAGGCAGCAAAGAGAACACTGACTGCACACTGACATAAAATACTAATGTGTCAAGAAAAATGATGTGAACCCTTTGAAATTACCTGGATTTCTGTATAAATTGGTCATCAAATTTGATCTGATCTTCATCTATGTCACAACAATAGACAAACACAGTCTGCTTAAACTAATAACACACAAATTATTGTATTTTTCTTGTCTATATTGAATACATAATTTAAACATTCACAGTGTAGGTTGGAAAAAGTATGTGAACCCCTAGGATAATGACTTCTCCAAAAGCTAATTGGAGTCAGGAGTCAGCTAACCTGGAGTCCAATCAATGAGACGAGATTGGTGATGGTTAGAGCTGCCCTGCCCTATAAAAAACACTCACAACATTTGAGTTTGCTATTCACAAGAAGCATTGCCTGATGTGAACCATGCCTCGAACAAAATAGATCTCAGAAGATCTAAGATTAAGAATTGTTGACTTGCATAAAGCTGGAAAGGGTTACAAAAGTATCTCTTAAAGCCTTGATGTTCATCAGTCCACGGTAAGACAAATTGTCTATAAATGGAGAAAGTTCAGCACTGTTGCTACTCTCCCTAGGAGTGGCCGTCCTGCAAAGATGACTGCAAGATCACAGCGCAGAATACTCAATGAGGTTAAGAAGAATCCTAGAGTGTCAGCTGAAGACTTACAGAAATCTATGGAACATGCTAACATCTCTGTTGACGAGTCTATGATACGTAAAACACTAAACAAGAATGGTGTTCATGGGAGGACACCACAGAAGAAGCCACTGCTGTCCAAAAAAAACATTGCTGCATGTCTGAAGTTTGCAAAAGTGCACCTGGATTTTCCACAGCGCTATTGGACAAATATTCTGTGGACAGATGAAACTACAGTTGAGTTGTTTGGAAAGAACACACAACATTATGTGTGGAGATAAAAAGGCAGAGCACACCAACATCAAAGCCTCATCCCAACTGTAAAGTAAGGTGGAGGGAGCATCATGGTTTGGGGCTGCCTCATGGCCTGGATAGCTTGCTATCATCGCTACCAAGACATTTTGCAGGAGAATGTTAGGCTATCTGTCTGCCAATTGATGACCAATTTATGCAGAAATAAAGGTATATCCAAAGGGTTCACCTACTTTTTCTTGCCACTGTACACTGAGTGTACAAACATTAAGGACACCTGCTCTTTCAATGACATACACTGACCAGGTGAATCCAGGTGAAAGCTTTGATCCCTTATTGATGTCACTTGTTAAATCCACTTCAATCAGTGTAGATGAAGGAGAGGAGACAGGTTAAAGAAGGACTTTTAAGCCTTGAGATAATTGAGACATGGATTGTGTGTGTGTGTCATTCAGAGGGTGAATGGGCAAGACAAAATATTTAAGTGCCTTTGAGCAGGGTATGGTAGTAGGTGCCAGGTGCACCGGTTTGTGTCAAGAACTGCAACGCTGCTGGGTTTTTCACGCTCAACAGTTTCCCGTGTGGAGTCAACATGGGCCAGCATCCCTGTAGAATGCTTTCGACACGTTGTAGATTCCATGCCCCAACGAATTGAGGCTGTTCTGAGGGAAAAAAAGGGGGTGTGCAACTTAATATTAGGAAGGTCTTAATATTAGGAAGGTGTCCTTAATGTTTTGAACACTCATTGTAAAATACTACAATATCAGTACCAGTCAAAAGTATGGACACAACTACTCATTCAAGGGTTTTTCTTTATTTTTACTATTTTCTACATTGTAGAATAATAGTGAAAACATCAAAACTAGTAACCAAAAAAGTGTTAAACAAATATATTTTATATTTGAGATTCTTCAGTAGTAGCCACCCTTTGCCTTGACAGCTTTACACACTCTTGGCATTCTCTGAAATCATATTTGTCAGAGGGCTCAGCCTAACTCTATCTTACACAAACAATTTTTTTTATTTGACCTTTATTTAACTAGGCAAGTCAGTTAAGAACAAATTCTTATTTTTAATGATGGCCTAGGAACAGTGGGTTAGCCAAGTCCTGTAGGGGCAACCTGGTCTTCCACTCCGCTGTCCTGGGCATCTCAGACCTCATGACCCAGTTCTGCCTTGTTCAGGGGCAGAACTACAGATTTTTACCTTGTCAACTCAGGGATTCGATCTTGCAACCTTTGGGTTACTAGTCCAACGCTCTAACCACTAGGCTACCTGTCGCTACACTCATGCCATTAACTCTCCACAGAATACATTTTAGCAATGACCAAATGACTTTTTAACCAGTTGTGATTAGCAGACACAGCTAAGCAAACCCACCCAGGCTGAGGGATGGCAGACGCAGTGGTATGGTGTTAGCCCTAGCGTTAGCCCTAGCCAGGTCCTTCTATCTACAAGGCTGTGGCCATAGCCACACAGTCATAGGATTAGCATTAGCATGAATGACTGCTTTGTCCAGTTGTCAGAGATGAGGTCTGGGCAGCCATTAGGCCTGTTGCAGGCACAGTCACACATCAATGTGTGTATGTGTGTGTGTGTGTGTGTGTGTGTGGTGTGTGTGTGTGTGTGTGTGTGTGTGTGTGTGTGTGTGCTAATAATTCTGACTAATAGCGAGCCCTGACACAGGGTCAGAGCAGCAGCAGTATAACTATCACCTGGATGGGTGGGGGGGACTGCATGGCCACTTGGCCACCACAGAGATGCCTTTGTGAGGCACAAAACAGATTTAATGACATCTAACAACACTCTCAGCCTGTGTGTGTGTGTGTGTGTGTGTGTGTGTGTGTGTGTGTTTTGTTGTTTATGGTATGGTGCCCTTCGCTCTCGACAGTAACCTGCTTCAGGCCATATGTGTGTGAAAGTTATTGGGCCCACTGCTGACACACACACACACACACACACACACACACACACACACACACACACACACACACACACACACACACACACACACACACACACACACACACACACACACACACACACACAGTGGTTTCTTTCACGCTCCTCATTCCAGGGTATTAGGGGTCATGCTATAAGCAGCTATTAGTTAAGTTAGGATTCCAACACCACGTTAGTCACAAGTGTTGGTCACAAGACTCAACTGTTTGCTCTGCTCTCCTCGCACCTGTGAGTGAGACTGTGTGTGTGTGTGTGTGTGTGTGTGTGTGTGTGTGTGTGTTTTCTGCCTCAATGAGAACAGCTCTGGCTTCAGCTGCACAGCTCTTCATACCAAGCAGCTTGTTTATTCTGTACGCCAAACTCAACCTCTTTTCTTCCGTCCCAGCCTTCACTGTATACTACATCCTCAGAACCCTGCTTCCTCAGTGGAGAGCTGGGTCAGAACATTCATCTATCAGACGTCTTACAGAGGGAGTACCTCAGGGCTCTATAGTAGGGTCTGTTCTGTGTGTTTCATACCTTTACTCTACTACAAGATGGAACATGCTCCAAATAATACTTTTAGTCCATTTATTTATGTTTTATATTGAAACAAAACAATCTTCCTGTATCTATAAGTGTATCGCTTTCTACTTTGTGGAATAGCACCCTTTCTGAAGTATGTAGGAAGGAGTTTATATATATATATATATATATATATAGAGTAATGAGGTCCCCTCACCTTATTGGTCGCCGTGGCGCTGGATCCTGTTACCACTGGAACGTTGGTCACCTGCACGGACAAGTAGTCGTTATCAATAAGCGGCCACGCCCCCTCCACCTTGCAGGTCTGGAAGCTGTCCTTAAACGTCCGCAGGTGGGGGTCCCCGAACAGCCCGCAGAACAGGTACCCCGGCGGCGTGTGAGTGTGTGTGTGAGGGTGTGTGAGAGCGTGCTGGGTGCGGCTGTGGTAGTTGCAGGGCTCTGATTGCATCTCGGGGTGTGTGGAGGAGGTGGGCCCGTCCCGGGAGCAGTTTCTCTGGGTCATGAGGTCTGAGATGCCCAGGACGGCAGAGTGGAAGACCAGGTTGCCCCTACAGGACTTGGCTGTCCTCTGGGTGCAGGCGCTGTAGGACCTCAGAGCCTTACAGAATTCTACGTCAAAGCCATCCAGCGCTGGGGTCAGGTGAGACGTCAGGGACACAAAGTCTGTGGTGCACTTCTGGATACGACACTGAGGGGTGGCCACCTGGCAATGACCTGGAGAAACACACACATACTAACTGTCAGTACTATAGTACAACTATGAGAGTATTTCAGTTCTATTATGACAGCACTAATACAGTACCAGTGCCCTGGCAGGGTAGCAATACCATATCTATTGACAGGCTATTAATGTCATATAGAATATCCATGTTCATTCGTGGTACCAAAGACAGAGAACATGTGGTACAGATGATATGTGGCTATAACAGAAAGTCATAGTCGTTGGTATGACATACATTACATCTTCACGGAAGCTCTCGTCTTCATACACACACAGACAAACACACAAACACACACACACACACACACACACACACACACACACACACAGACAAACACACACACGCACACAGAGTCAGGTTGGTTAGGGGTGTGAAGGAGGCTTTGATCTCTATGGCACAAATAAACACACACAACATTACCGGCCTGGTCAGATTAGACCAATAAAGCAGAGAAAGAACAGGCTACAGTGTGTGTGTGTGTGTGTGTGTGTGTGTGTGTGTGTGTGTGTGTGTGTGTGTGTGTGTGTGTGTGTGTGTGTACAGTAACACCACTTTATGACTTTTATAAACCAGAACAAAGAGCAGCGCTGAGAGACTGAGACAGAACTTGCAGACCTTCCCACAGAGCCAGAGATAAGACTGAGCTAGAGAGTGAAAGAATAACTGATCACACACATCCACATCTGATAACCGTTACGTAATATTCTCTGCTGCCTGATGAAGCTTGTCCTTCTCCAAACTGCCATGTTTATGATATTGCCTCAAAATAATGCCCCCACATGGGAAAGAAAACTCCTGAGTGCATCTTTAAGAGCTCAGAGACAGCATCATGAAGAAGTGCTAAAAGCTGCGGGTGGCCGCAGACCGCAGTGTCTTAGCCAACTCTATGATCTAGAAGTTCTTCATAGCTCTCAGTGTCAGGCTGGAGTCTGCAGTGACCTCTGCCCCCGGCCTCTAGCCAACGGAGGAAAAGAAACACGTTGGAATGATTCACTGATTACATCTAAACAGCAGTAAAGGCCATCTAGAGATGGTTCAGCCAGCGATAATGTGTTCCTACGTTGTGCAGCATTTTGGTCAATGTACTGCAGCAGTAGTTCATATAGGCTTGGAAAAGAGAGGCCTGTTAAGGCTTAGAGAAGAGGGAGAGAGAGGAAAAGAAGAGATACGAGGAGAAGATGCCAGGCCTAATGCATCAGACACAGTGAGAACTATTAGATTAGAGCAGAGGCTCTCTAATGCGTACACACGCACGCACGCACGCACGCACACACACACACACACACACACACACACACACACACACACACACACACACACACACACACACACACACACTTATAACTATCTCTGAGAGAATACTGGCTCTGCTTCCGCTGCCGACAACACACACTGTCAGAGCTCACCTGATTACGGCATGATTTACTAACAGACACCAGTACACCAGGGGTTGGAATCATTCCGTTCTGAGTAGAACCCCTATTTATTTTGTACCGTTCCAGTGTTCCAACCAGCATTACAAAGTTCTGAACCGTTTCCAACCAAACAAAAGTAACTGTTCACTGTTCCCCAGGAAATCAACATAGTTTCTACATTTAGCTCATTCATTTACCACCCACCAATTAGCATGGATAGAACATCTTGCTACGGAATGGGTAAGCTAGTTGTTTACATGTATGATGGACAGATAAGTGCAGGCAGAGATGTGATTGAAATTCCACGGGTGGGGAGAGAGCGGTGGACATGGAGGGGGTTTGTCTTGAAGCACTGAGCATGATGATGGGTTGGAATGTGCTTAGGCTATTACTATCATCATAACTCCAATCATCTACACAATGATATACCAGACACCAGGAATATTCTTTGGAACAAAAAATACAATTATTTACCGTTTCTCAAGATTTGAACAGTTCTGTTCTGAACCACTAGAGATCACTTTCAATGTTCTGTTCTGGTTCAAACCGCTGCAGCAGACACACACACACACACACACACACACACACACACACACACACACACACACACACACACACACACACACACACACACACACACACACACACACACACACACAATATAGGCCTATTCACACACACGTCATACAGAACTTATGCTAACAATATGCCCAGTTCCCATGGTGCATACAGAGGTAAAGCAAACACATCCATGGTTATACTGGTATGATTGCCCTGAACCATAAGATGAAGGGATAACAGAAAGAAGAATGTTTGCATAAAACCAACACACTCACTCTCTCAAGGCTGTGTGGTGAGAGGGTTGTGTGTGTGTGTCAGTACCCGGGCCAACCAGGTGGTGGCAGCAGTGTGCTGAGTATTAGAGGGGGGTCCACAACATAACACGTCCAACTCACACTCCGGATCAGAATCTCCCTTCATTGTGTTAAATACTAACACGATTCTTCAGCAAACACACACACACACACACACACACACACACACACCACACACACACACACACACACACACACACACACACACACACACACACACACACACACACACACACACACACACACACACAAAATAGTTACTCACAGATACAGTGAACAACTAAACAGTTTCATTCTCAGGCTGAATCTTGAGATTAAACCTCTATGCCAAACACATGTACTGTAAGTCTCCAGGTCTTTCTGATCACACAGGTCTTTCTGATCACACAGGTCTTTCTGATCACACAGGTCTTTGTGATCACACAGGTCTTTCTGATCACACAGGTCTTTCTGATCACACAGGTCTTTCTGATCACACAGGTCTTTCTGATCACACAGGTCTTTCTGATCACACAGGTCTTTCTGATCACACAGGTCTTTCTGATCACACAGGTCTTCCTGATCACACAGGTCTTTCTGATCACACAGGTCTTTCTGATCACACAGGTCTTTCTGATCACACAGGTCTTTCTGATCACACAGGTCTTTCTGATCACACAGGTCTTTCTGATCACACAGGTCTTTGTGATCACACAGGTCTTTCTGATCACACAGGTCTTTCTGATCACACAGGTCTTTCTGATCACACAGGTCTTTCTGATCACACAGGTCTTTGTGCAGTGTGTCTAGTCTGAACATACTGATAACTGTGACTGACTGTGGCACAATACACAGCTGCTCTGGCCTCCGCTTCAGAGACACTCACTTCCGTTTCAGTCCCCTCTCTCGCTCACACACACAGAACTGAATAACGGTAAATAGTGTGGACGGCTGGCGGTAATGACGCTGCAACATAATATCAGGATCAGAAGTCATAGCTCCCTGGCCGGTCTGCTGCATCTGCTGGTCATGAGCACCATGAGACAGCTATGGAGCCTTGTTACCAGTAAGCAAGACACACACCACACTATCAACACAATAACACACAGACCAGCTAGCTACACACACCATCAACACACTGACCAGTAACACAAAGTCACAGACCACACACCATCAGCCGAATAACCCACGGACCAAGTTTTGTTACAAGCTAGCTACACACACCAACAACACTATAACACACACCAAGTCACTGTTTCTTCACAATAATTGTTGTTTTGTTTTTGTATATATCTCCTCGTTGCAACATCTGACATCCCCAATGAGACAGGACATGCTGATCAATTAAAAGTGTGAATCAGTTAAATGGAATTATACTGTCAATGGTGTTTTATGGTGTCATGAACAAACTTACAAAAGTGAAATAGGACCTTCTAAATAGATTAGATGATTTTAAATTGTAATTCTTATTGGCAGGGAGCATCACAGTGCTTTTCATGCTTCTCAACCAGTCCTCATCCTCCTACTGCAGAGAACTGTACACAGACAGTATCATGTCCAGCTGTCTGGGACCGTGTTAAACTAATTACCTGCTGCACACACTCACACCACACACACAGTCATTGAGCACGAGTTGCACAGCAGGGCCTGGGGTCTGGGGGACATCCAGAGGGGTGGTGGGCTGTCGCAGTGCCAGCCCAGAACGTGGCTCTCTGTCTGGGCACAACGGCCAGCTAGCACCAGGTTACTGAGGCCAACCCAGACTCTATATGATGACTTCAAGTAGCCTAGCCTACCAGCACCCAAAGTGCTTTCCTCTGTCTATTCTACTTCATTACATCATTTTGATTAGATTATATTTCTCTATATCCTAGAGTTTCTGTATGATTGTATTCTGTTATATTCTATTCTAGATTATATAGTTATATTTATTTCTATTTTACCTTTATTGATATAAGTAATTAAATTAACAACAAATTATTATTTACACTGTCACAATAAGGTTCTGTTCTATTCTATTCCATTCTATTCTAGAGTCTCCATGTGGTCCTATTATATTCTACTATTTCCTTTGTGTATTAAAAGTAAAAGTAAAGCTATAATTTTGTGACATAACTGTACACAATTATAATTTACATTCCAAATATTATTATTATAAACCTATATTATTTTAAAACGTGTCAACAATAATCTGTTAGCCTGGCTGCTGAGGACCTTCCACCAAGATATCTGCACAGCCACCCTTCCCTTTCTCTATCAGCCATTAGCGTCCCACGGCAGAGACACCGCGGGAGAAACTCTGGAGAAACACGGGAGAGACCTTTTAACTGCTGCGTTACTGCGGTCCGCAGGAGAGAGAAAGAGAGAGGCACTATCAAACAATAACACGAAGAGGACAGGAGGTCCAATTCCAATACACTCCCATAGGCTACAGTCCTATAGGATATACACACCATTAGACTCCCCTTAAACCACATGGAAGACTCATTCCAATCCCACCCCACTAGGCACACACTGGTTGAATCAACGTGGTTTGAACCAACGTGGAATAGACGATGAATTTACGTCTGTGCCCAGTGGGACATTCTTAGTTGTATCATTATTAACTGGTTATTAATTCTTCATTAGCCTATAACTGTTATGGCACATTCGCAGCGCTCGCGCTGAAGTGAACGGCGTACAGGGTACTAGGTCTCGATGTAGGCTACCGAGAATGAACAACATCCGAAGTTATATAGTTACCACCTCTGTGAGCCCCGTAGCAGAGAGCAAGGAGCAGCACCAGCAACGGGCGCAGGCTGGGCACCCTCGGTGGGGATGCGAGGCGCTCAGCCCCGCGGTAACAACATCCGGCTCTCCCCATCCCCGTCCATACAGGGCCAGGAGGGAAGAGGGGACAGACAGCCACGGGGGAGAGGCGTGAGGGGCGGCGGAGCGGTTTCCGAGAAGTCAGGCCTCTTCTCTCCTTCTCCTCCTCGAGTGCGCAGGGGCATTAAAGCGCAGCTGCTCCGCGGAATGCGATCCGTTAGGGCGGTGGAAAGGAAAGGAGAGGAAAAGGGAAAAACTAAGTTGCGATATAAAAATACAAGTCCATCCAGCAACATAAACACTTTCACTCCTTCTTCGTCCCCTGCGACAGATTTCCTTCCCAGACCCCGCAGTGTGTCTCTAGCAGCCTATTCTGTCCTGACTGAGTTGAGTCTTGTTGTAGCGATCAACCTCAGCTCCCCTCTCTGTCTCTCTCTACCTCACCTCAGAATCCTGCCCCTCTCCTCTGTTCCTCAGATCTATGGGAGAGACTTAAGGGCACTGCTGCCCTGCAAACGACTAACTAAAATCTAAAACGGACCCTTACTTTAACTAAACCCTTAACCCTAACCATAACCAAATTTTAACCGATTCTGAAATGAAATATCAATTTGCAGGTCAGGAGTGACCATATAGCCTTTTCCCAGATGGATACCACAGATGATCCATTGTTGACCAGATACTCAAGTGGCCCCTCTAACAATGAAAAGAAACGTATTTAAAATAGAAGGCAGTCGGGAGGAGGCAAGATCAGTTGGAAACATTATAGCCAATGAGAGGACAGATACGTGTGTGAAAACGGGCACAACTCCGATATAAAGTGGGGTTTTTTTTAAATCAAAGTTGCCGGGATGTCACGTGTCCTACTTATATCAGTAAACTCGTAATAAGCTAAGTATTGCGATATTCTATTTGATTAAATAAGCCTCACGTATCAAATAATACATTCAAAGTTTCGTTAACCAAATTCGACACTCTTCATCACCTCCCATACACAAATTCTTCGCTTGGTGAGCGAAAAAATAAAATAAAAATCGCCACCTGCTGGAGAAACAGATTTTTGGCCCACTTATCCGTCTCGCATTGCTTCTTCCTCTGTTCGCTTTGCGAATGAACCATACCATTGGCGCAAAACCTGCCTCTAATAGAGCAGGCACCGCCCCTTGGCTTCCCTGGAGAAAGAGAAAGAGGGAGGGAATGAGAGCGGGAGAAAGAGGGAGAGGAATAGTTATTTTAAAAACATTATGTATTGATGCAATACATTTCCAGAAGTAAGACAAAGACCTACAGACAAAGTTAAGTTTTACAAGCCCTAATGGTAATGATTATGATGACACTATTAAACATGCTCAAACCGATTTATGCCACACACAGGTGTACAATGTCTTTCATCTCCTGACAGGTGAGACAGAGGCATCATGGGTGTTGGAGTCCCACTGAGACCCAAACAGATTTGTTATGGAGACTAGCTCAGAGGAGAATATTACACACCTTCACAGCATCTCATTTCCATTGTTGATGTCTGGAATGCTGAGCCTGCATATGAAACATCTTTTGAAAAAATATAATTCCCTCCAACTGTTCCTCTCTCCTCTTTGATTCTCCCTCTCACCGCTCTTTTTCTGTCATCCCTTCTCTCTCTCTCTCTCTCTCTCTCTCTCTCTCTCTTCTACTCTTCTAGGGTGTGTGTGTGTTTGCATGTGTGTGTGTGTGGCTGTTAATTCTCTCCCTTAGTCCAGCCAGAATGTGCCAGGTGTTTGGAACAGTTAGACACCAGTGGGAATCTCTGTTCACATTAACATCACTGCTGCTCAGTGTGGTCATGCTGTGTGTGTGTGTGTGTGTGTGTGTGTGTGTGTGTGTGTGTGTGTGTGTGTGTGTGTGTGTGTGTGTGTGTGTGTATGTATGCGTAAGGGTGTGAGTGTGTGCCTGTGTTTGCCAGAGTATGGAAAAGCTGCTCAGTGGTTGATGTGCTTTAAGTTGGTGTGTGTTATAGGTTGGTGTGTGTTATAGGTTGGTGTGTGTTATAGGTTGGTGTGCTTT
Organism: Salmo salar; assembly: GCF_965601325.2. Classification (NCBI taxonomy): domain Eukaryota; kingdom Metazoa; phylum Chordata; class Actinopteri; order Salmoniformes; family Salmonidae; genus Salmo; species Salmo salar. Next base: position 29,174,081 of record NC_138310.1, on the reverse strand, counting down.
AGGTTGGTGTGTGTTATAGGTTGGTGTGTGTTATAGGTTGGTGTGTGTTATAGGTTGGTGTGTGTTATAGGTTGGTGAGTGTTATAGGTTTGTGTGTGTTATAGGTTGGTGTGTGTTATAGGTTGGTGTGTGTTATAGGTTGGTGTGTGTTATAGGTTGGTGTGTGTTATAGGTTGGTGTGTGTTATAGGTTGGTGAGTGTTATAGGTCGGTGTGTGTTATAGGTTGGTGAGTGTTATAGGTTGGTGTGCTTTAGGTTGATGAGTGTTATAGGTTGGTGTGTGTTATAGGTTGGTGAGTGTTATAGGTCGGTGTGTGTTATAGGTTGGTGTGATTTAGGTTGGTGTGCTTTAAGTTGGTGTGTGTTATAGGTTGGTGTGTGTTATAGGTTGGTGTGTGTTATAGGTTGGTGAGTGTTATAGGTTGGTGAGTGTTATAGGTTGGTGTGTGTTATAGGTTGGTGAGTGTTATAGGTTGGTGAGTGTTATAGGTTGGTGTGTGTTATAGGTTGGTGAGTGTTATAGGTTGGTGTGTGTTATAGGTTGGTGTGTGTTATAGGTTGATGAGTGTTATAGGTTGGTGTGCTTTAGGTTGGTGTGTGTTATAGGTTGGTGTGTGTTATAGGTTGGTGTGCTTTAGGTTGGTGTGCTTTAGGTTGGTGAGTGTTATAGGTTGGTGTGTGTTATAGGTTGGTGTGTGTTATAGGTTGGTGTGTGTTATAGGTTGGTGTGTGTTATAGGTTGGTGTGTGTTATAGGTTGGTGTGTGTTATAGGTTGGTGTGTGTTATAGGTTGGTGAGTGTTATAGGTCGGTGTGTGTTATAGGTTGGTGAGTGTTATAGGTTGGTGTGCTTTAGGTTGATGAGTGTTATAGGTTGGTGTGTGTTATAGGTTGGTGTGCTTTAGGTTGATGAGTGTTATAGGTTGGTGTGCTTTAGGTTGGTGTGTGTTATAGGTTGGTGTGTGTTATAGGTTGGTGTGTGTTATAGGTTGGTGAGTGTTATAGGTTGGTGTGCTTTAAGTTGGTGTGTGTTATAGGTTGGTGTGTGTTATAGGTTGGTGTGTGTTATAGGTTGGTGAGTGTTATAGGTTTGTGTGTGTTATAGGTTGGTGTGTGTTATAGGTTGGTGTGCTTTAGGTTGGTGTGCTTTAGGTTGGTGAGTGTTATAGGTTGGTGTGTGTTATAGGTTGGTGTGTGTTATAGGTTGGTGTGTGTTATAGGTTGGTGTGTGTTATAGGTTGGTGTGTGTTATAGGTTGGTGTGTGTTATAGGTTGGTGTGTGTTATAGGTTGGTGTGTGTTATAGGTTGGTGTGTGTTATAGGTTGGTGAGTGTTATAGGTCGGTGTGTGTTATAGGTTGGTGAGTGTTATAGGTTGGTGTGCTTTAGGTTGATGAGTGTTATAGGTTGGTGTGCTTTATGTTGATGAGTGTTATAGGTTGGTGTGCTTTAGGTTGATGAGTGTTATAGGTTGGTGTGCTTTAGGTTGGTGTGTGTTATAGGTTGGTGTGTGTTATAGGTTGGTGTGTGTTATAGGTTGGTGAGTGGTATAGGTTGGTGTGCTTTAAGTTGGTGTGTGTTATAGGTTGGTGTGTGTTATAGGTTGGTGAGTGTTATAGGTTGGTGTGCTTTAAGTTGGTGTGTGTTATAGGTTGGTGTGTGTTATAGGTTGGTGAGTGTTATAGGTTGGTGTGCTTTAGGTTGGCGAGTGTTATAGGTTGGTGTGTGTTATAGGTTGGTGTGCTTTAGGTTGGTGTGTGTTATAGGTTGGTGAGTGTTATAGGTTTGTGTGTGTTATAGGTTGGTGTGTGTTATAGGTTGGTGAGTGTTATAGGTTTGTGTGTGTTATAGGTTGGTGTGTGTTATAGGTTGGCGAGTGTTATAGGTTGGTGTGTGTTATAGGTTAGTGTGTGTTATAGGTTGGTGTGTGTTATAGGTTGGTGTGCTTTAGGTTGGTGTGTGTTATAGGTTGGTGTGTGTTATAGGTTGGTGTGCTTTAGGTTGGTGTGCTTTAGGTTGGTGAGTGTTATAGGTTGGTGTGTGTTATAGGTTGGTGTGTGTTATAGGTTGGTGTGTGTTATAGGTTGGTGTGTGTTATAGGTTGGTGTGTGTTATAGGTTGGTGAGTGTTATAGGTCGGTGTGTGTTATAGGTTGGTGAGTGTTATAGGTTGGTGTGCTTTAGGTTGATGAGTGTTATAGGTTGGTGTGCTTTAGGTTGATGAGTGTTATAGGTTGGTGTGCTTTAGGTTGGTGTGTGTTATAGGTTGGTGTGTGTTATAGGTTGGTGTGTGTTATAGGTTGGTGAGTGTTATAGGTTGGTGTGCTTTAAGTTGGTGTGTGTTATAGGTTGGTGTGTGTTATAGGTTGGTGTGTGTTATAGGTTAGTGTGTGTTATAGGTTGGTGTGTGTTATAGGTTGGTGTGTGTTATAGGTTGGTGTGCTTTAGGTTGGTGTGCTTTAGGTTGGTGAGTGTTATAGGTTGGTGTGTGTTATAGGTTGGTGTGTGTTATAGGTTGGTGTGCTTTAGGTTGGTGTGCTTTAGGTTGATGAGTGTTATAGGTTGGTGAGTGTTATAGGTTTGTGTGTGTTATAGGTTGGTGTGTGTTATAGGTTGGTGAGTGTTATAGGTTGGTGTGCTTTAGGTTGATGAGTGTTATAGGTTGGTGTGTGTTATAGGTTGGTGAGTGTTATAGGTTGGTGTGCTTTAGGTTGGTGTCATTTAGGTTGGTGTTGTCGTGTCTTTGGGGGTACCATTAAACTGAAGATATGTTTATCAATTAGCTCCCTGTAATTATTATCACGCGATTAAACTGATTAATCGTTTAATTGTAATTAACTAGGAGATCGGGGCACCAAGGAGAATATTCAGATTACAAAGCTATAATTTTCCTAATATAACTTTCCTGTACTATAATATTATATTCTATTATAGTATAGGCCGATTATCTTCTGGTTTAAATGGTGTATTTTACCTTTAGTCCAGTCTCATTCCAAACGTCGTAAATTGTTGTATCTGCACGAACCCAGTCTTTACTAAAATCATCCATACATCAATTGTCTTAAAATCATTTATTTACTACACTAAGTAATTAACAGAAAACATACAAACAGTAATTATCGTCACAAAGGATTGGTATAGTAATGTGCGCTAATGGCTAACAGGCATGGCTGGTCTGTTAGACAATGGGTCATAAACGGTCAGCTGAGAATGCACACCTACAGAGTTCATTAATATTAACAATTGACAATTGAAGGCTCACTCATTCGGGAACAATTGCAATCAATATATATTTACGCTCAGTGTGTCGTTCTGATTCTTGCTAGAGTGTTCGGTTCTGTTGGCGACTTTTCCCCGCGTTCTCTCTCTCTCTCTCTCTCTCTCTCTCTCGGTTAGAATGGATGTTTCGTTGGTCTTCGCGTTCAATGATATAATTTACTTAGCTGCAGACTAATAATTAATATCAAAGACTTGTTCTTATTCTGTCGGTATCAATAGTCTAAAAGTTAACCACGTGGTATGGTTCACTTTCAGTAGAGGAATTGGATGGTAAAACCTATTGGCCATGGAGTGGGGGCCTGGTCTGAAGAAATGTAAATCAGGGGGTGTTTTATAGTGCCCATCGAACAGGCTTGTCAAATGACGCCTGGTCCTGTATGTGTCCCTGGGGGCGGGCCGATGACTGAGCTAGACTTGGTTACAGAAATACAATTCTATCACATTAACATCAGTACAATAGCATCTCAATGTATTATAAAAGCTTCATCCTTATTAATACATTCTATACACCCATTATGATGCAAGTCTCAAGCTGAGTCTATTATATAAACAGTTTTATGGTAATATGGCTATATTGTCTCTTCTGAGTATCACAAAATTGTACCAAGCAGACCAGTTCGTAGCTGGATTCTTCACCAATCTTCCATACCTTCTCCAGAACACACATGTCGCTCGGTTCTCCAATTCTATGAGTTGGAAGAATTTCCTTTGTCTCTCTATGGGCCATGTGGCCAGAGACTCTACTGGAATTTTAGAGTTTTTACAACCCTTTACACACAGGGCCTGGGTTGGGGGGAAGGTAGGTTGGGTGGTGGTGCAAAAGGGAGGGGGTCAACTGTCCTCCCTGTACCAAAAGAGGCCAACGTCATGACAGTGTGATTTAGGTTGGTGAGTGTTATAGGTTGGTGTGTGTTATAGGTTGGTGTGTGTTATAGGTTGGTGTGCTTTAGGTTGGTGTCTGTTATAGGTTGGTGTGCTTTAGGTTGGTGAGTGTTATAGGTTGGTGTGTGTTATAGGTTGGTGAGTGTTATAGGTTGGTGTGTGTTATAGGTTGGTGAGTGTTATAGGTTGGTGTGTGTTATGTTTGATATGTTTGGTGTGTGTTATAGGTTGGTGTGTGGTATGTTTGGTGTGTGTTACAGATTGGTGTGTGGTATGTTTGGTGTGTGTTATAGGTTGGTGTGTGTTATAGGTTGGTGTGTGTTATAGGTAGGTGTGTGTTTTAGGTAGGTGTGTGTTATGTATGGTGTGTGTTATAGGTTGGTGTGTGTTATGTTTGGTGTGTGGTATAGGTTGGTATGTTATAGGTTGGTGTATTATAGGTTGGTGTTTGTTATAGGTTGGTGTTTGTTATGTGTATCAATACAGGACTAACATTGAATCTTACTACACCGGCTCTAACTCACTGGTCAAGGATTTAAAAGGGAAACCCATCTGTGAACTGCCCAGTGACGTGAGCCAACCAGATGAGCTAAATGCCTTCTATGCTCGCTCGATGCAAGCAACACTGAACCATGCATGAGAGCACCAGCTGTTCCGGACGACTGTGTGATCACGCTCTCCTTAGTCAATGTGAGTAAAACTTTTAAACAGGTTAACATTCACAAGGCTGCAGATGGATTACCAGGACGCGTACTCAGAGCATGTGCTGACCAGTTGGCAATTGTCTTCACTGACATTTTCAACCTCTCCCTGACTCAGTCTGTAATAGCTACATGTTTCAAGGAGACCAGCATAGTCCCTGTGCCCAAGAACGTCAATTTAACCTGTTTAAATGACTATCGCCCTGTAGCACTCACATCTCTAATTCTCATACCGCCCCAACAGATTTACAGATGATGCAATCTCTATTGCAATCCACACTGCCCTTTCCCACCAGGACAAAAGGAACACATACGTGAGAATGCTGTTCATTGACTACAGCTCAGGGTTCAACACCATAGTGGCATCCAAGCTCATCACTAAACTAAGGACCCTGGGACTGAACACCTCCCTCTGCAACTGGATCTGCAAGGACCTATCATGATTGAAACACACCAAAACAGTAGTGAAGAGTGCACAACAACAGCTCATCCCCCTCAGGAGGCTGAAAAGATTTTGCATGGGCCCTCAGATCCTCAAAAAGTTATACTGCTGCACCACTGAGAGCATCTTGACTGGCTGCATCACTGCTTGGTATGGTAACTGCTTGGCATCCAACTGACCGTAAGGCGTTACAGAGGCTAGTTTGTACGGCCCAGCGGGGCCAAGCTCCCTGCCATCCAGGACCTCTATACCAGGCGGTGTCAAGAGGAAGGTCCTAAAAATTGTCAAAGACTCCAGCCACCCCAGTCATAGACTCTTTTTTCTGCTACCACACAGCAAGCGGTGCCGGAGTGCCAAGTCTGGAACCAAAAGGCTTCTGAACAGCTTCTACCCCCAAGCCATAAGACTACTGAACAGTTAATCACATTTTTTGCACTGACTCTCTTATACTGGTTCTGTCCACACCCTCACACACACACACACACACACACACACACACACACACACACACACACACACACACACACACACACACACACACACACACACACACGCTGCTGATACTCTGTTTATTATCTATCCTGATTGCCTAGTCACTTTAACCCTTACCTACATATTACCTCAATTACCTCAACTACCTCGTACCCCCAGGACATTGACTCAGTATCGGTACTTCTTGTATATAGCCTCGTTATTGTTATTTTATTGTGTTAGTATTTCCTTTTTTCCTTTTGCAAATGTTTCTTACTTTTTAACTCTGCATTGTTGGGAAAGGGCTTGATCGTTAGCACGTCACGGTAAAGCTTACACCTGTTGTATTCAGCGCATGTGACCAATACAATTTCATTTGATTATTTGATACACACACTCCCTACAATACCAAACACACATCACACCACACATACACACACTCCTTACAATAGCAGGCAGAGCTGTGATGTTATGAGCAGTAATAAAGTTGTCCTCACAGTCTGTCAGCACACACACACACACACACACACACACACACACACACACACACACACACACACACACACACACACACACACACACACACACACACACACACACACACACACACACACACACACACACACACACACGTAACAGTCTTGCTTCTGTCCCTAAACTTGCCTTAATCTGGCTGGAACTAGGGCCCATCTGAACACATCAACAACTGCCTCCCATGAAGCATTGTTACCTATTGCTCCACAAGCAAGGGAAACAACTACTTCAAGGCCTCAGAGCGAGTGACGTCACCGATTGAAACGCTACTAGCGCACAACGCTAAATAGCTAGCCATTTCACATCAGTTACACATGCACACACACACACACACACACACACACACACACACACACACACACACACACACACACACACACACACACACACACACACACACACACACACACACACACACACACACACACACACACACAAAAGACACACACTGACTACTAAACTCCTCATCAGACGTAGCCAGAACAAATTATCCTCGTTAACCAAAGACTGATATTAGATTCAGTGGAGGCTGCTGAGGGGAGGACTGCTCATAATAATGGCTGGAACGAAGCGAATGGATGATACCATTCCACTGATTCCGCTTTAGCCATTACCATGTGCCTGTCCTCCCCAATTACGGTGCCACCAACCTCCTGTGATTAGATTATATCTGCAGTTTCCTGTTAACTCTGCTCTGCTGCTCTGATGACTATCTGTTCACTTCTTCTGGGAATGAGGCACATAACTGGATCTACGCAACATGACGGGATGGGGATAATCATCTTGACATTCGTCTATTTCTGAGGTATAAAAACAGAACTGTAATTTGGGAGTAAGTAGGGAAAGAGTCTTGAGCTCTGGGGCTTGACTGTCATGGCAGAAACAGATACAAATGTCACTTGATTCAATTACAGCTCTCATGTGCTAACATATGGTGCTATTCATCAATACTCATTTCATATCTTGTACTTAACGCGCATGCACACACACAACTGACCCTATTCATCAAGCTAATTTCATACTAATTAATTTAATCAATTACATTCACAGCTGAGACTGGGGAGGCTGAAACTGACACAAACATACACATACAGTGTGATCAGAAAGCACTGGAGACTTACAGTTGAAGTCGGAAGTACTTTTATTTATTTATTTATTTTTTATTTCACCTTTATTTAACCAGGTAGGCTAGTTGAGAACAAGTTCTCATTTACAACTGCGACCTGGCCAAGATAAAGCAAAGCAGTTTGACACATACAACACAACGTTACACATGGAATAAACAAACATACAATCAATAATACAGTAGGAAAAGTCTATATACAGTGTGTGCAAATGAGGTAAGATAAGGGAGGTAAGGCAATAAATAGGCCATGGTGTAGAAGTAATTACAATATAGCAATTAAACACTGGAATGGCAGATGTGCAGAAGATGAATGTGCAAGTAGAGATACTGGGGTGCAAAGGAGCAAGATAAATAAATACAGTATGGGGATGAGGTAGTTGGATGGGCTATTTACAGATGGGCTATTTACAGAAGGGCTATGTACAGGTACACCTTAGCCAAATATTTTTTAACTCAGTTTTTCACAATTCCTGACATTTAATCCAACTAAAAAATTCCCTGTTTTAGGTCAGTTAGGATTACCACTTTATTTTAAGAATGTGAAATGTCAGAATAATAGTAGTTAGAATGATTTATTTCAGCTTTGATTTCTTTCATCACATTCCCAATGGGTCAGAAGTTTACATACACTCAATTAGTATTTGGTAGCATTGCCTTTAAATTGTTTAACTTGGGTCAAACGTTTCGGGTAGCCTTCCACAAGCTTCCCACAATAAGTTGGGTGAATGTTGGCCCATTCCTCCTGACAGAGCTGGTGTAACTGAGTCAGGTTTGTAGGCCTCCTTGCTCACACAGGCTTTTTCAGTTCTGCCAAAAAACATTCTATAGGATTGAGGTCAGGGCTTTGTACTGGCCACTCCAATACCTTGACTATGTTGTCCTTAAGCCATTTTGCCACAACTTTGGAAGTATGCTTGGGGTCATTGTCCATTTGGAAGACCTATTTGCAACCAAGCTTTAACTTCCTGACTGATGTCTTGAGATGTTTCTTCAATGTATCCACGTAATTTTCTTTCCTCATGATGCCATCTATTTTGTGAAGTGCAGCAAAGCACCCCGAAAACATGATGCTGCCACCGCCGTGCTTCACGGTTGGGATGGTGTTCTTCGGCTTGTAAGCCTCCCCCTTTTTCCTCCAAACATAACGATGGTCATTATGGCCAAACAGTTCTATTTTTGTTTCATCAGACCAGAGGACATTTCTCCAAAAAGTACGATCTTTGTCCCCATGTGCAGTTGCAAACCGTAGTCTGGCTTATTTTATGGCGGTTCTGGAGCAGTGGCTTCTTCCTTGCTGAGCGGCCTTTCAGGTTATGTCGATATAGGGACTCGTTTTACTGTGGATATAGATACTTTTGTACCTGTTTCCTCCAGCATCTTCACAAGGTCCTTTGCTGTTGTTCTGGGATTGATTTGCACTTTTCGCACCAAAGTACGTTCATCTCTAGGAGACAGAACGCATCTCCTTCCTGAGCGGTGTGACGGCTGCGTGGTCCCATGGTGTTTATACTTGTGTACTATTGTTTGTACAGATGAACATGGTACCTTCAGGCATTTGGAAATTGCTCCCAAGGATGTACCAGACAATTTTTTTCTGAGGTATTGGCTGATTTCTTTTGATTTTCCCATGATGTCAAGCAAAGAGGCACTGAGTTTGAAGGTAGACCTTGAAATACATCAACAGGTACACCTCCAATTGACTCAAATGATGTCAATTAGCCTATCAGAAGCTTCTAAAGCCATGACATAATTTTCTGGAATTTTCCAAGCTGTTTAAAGGCACAGTCAACTTAGTGTATGTAAACTCCTGACCCACTGGAATTGTGATACAATGAATTATAAGTGAAATAATCTGTCTGTAAACAATTGTTGGAAAAATTACTTGTGCCATGCACAAAGTAGATGTCCTAACCGACTTGCTAAAACTATAGTTTGTTAACAAGAAATGTGTGGAGTGGTTGAAGAACAAGTTTTAACGACTCCAACCTAAGTGTATGTAAACTTCTGACTTCAACTGTACACACACGACCTGTTTTCAAATGTCCACCCTTTCTTCACCTTCTCACCTCTCATTTCTTTCCTCGTTTCCACTTCTTTCCTCACCTCCGTCCCTCTTTCCCTCCCTCTTTTCCTCCCCCTCTCTATTCTGTCTGTCACTACATGGCTCACACCTCTCTCTGTGTCTGTCTATCTGTGTGTGTCAGTTTTTTAAAAGCAGGCCAGGGGAACACCTGTTTATCTAGCTAGTGTTGCTCAAGTATGACCGAGAATTTTCCAGAACAGGGGTCACAGAGACACAGTGAGTCAGCCATTAGTCAGGCCCTTCCTGGGTAAACACAGCCTCACGGACAGCTTCCTTTGTCTACTGGTGCATGGACGATAAGATATACAAACAGTTTGAACTTCATTTCATTCACCTGGCTAAGTGGAATTTCTACAGAATTAGACCACAGTCTCAGTAGTCCTAACCCTGATAGCAGCTATTATTGTGCTAACCAGCAAAGAACCCCACACAAGGCACACACACACATGTGTGCATGAAACATACAGTACATGTAATATTCTTTGAGAGAGATAGGAAGAGAGCGAGAGAGAGAGAGAGAGGGAGAGAGAGAGAGGGAGAGAGAGGGAGAGGGAGAGAGAGAGAGAGGGAGAGGAAGAGAGGGATAGAGGAAGAGGGAGAAAGGAAGAGGGAGAGAGGGAGAGAGGAAGAGGGAGAGAGGAAGAGGGAGAGGGAGACTTTACTTTTTGTCTTTCTTTAATGAAACATTCTCATTTCATTAAAAACTCACCACCCCCCCTTAAAAATATAGCACCAAAATATATCCTGTACTTCATACATGTACCATACTCACCTTTCCCTGTACCACACGATACAAAACAACACCACACATCACAATAACCAAAAAACCTTACCACTTCTACAACTGTACAGTGGGGGAAAAAAGTATTTGATCCCCTGCTGATTTTGTGTGTTTGCCCACTTACAAAGAAATGATCAGTCTATCATTTTAATGGTAGGTTTATTTGAACAGTGAGAGACAGAATAACACATATCAAAAATGTTATAAAATGATTTGCATTGTAATGAGGGAAATAAGTATTTGACCCCTCTGCAATACATGACTTAGTACTTGGTGGCAAAACCCTTGTTGGCAATCACAGGTCAGACGTTTCTTGTAGTTGGACACCAGGTTTGCAAACATCTCAGGAGGGATTTTGTCCCAGTCCTTTTGCAGATCTTCTCCAAGTCATTAAGGTTTCGAGGCTGACGTTTGGCAACTCGAACATTCAGCTCCCTCCACAGATTTTATATGGGATTAAGGTCTGGAGACTGGCTAGGTCACTCCAGGACCTTAATGTGCTTCTTCTTGAGCCACTCCTTTGTTGCCTTGGCCATGTGTTTTGGGTCATTGTCATGCTGGAATACCCATCCACGACCCATTTTCAATGCCCTGGCTGAGGGAAGGAGGTTCTCACCCAAGATTTGACGGTACATGGCCCCGTCAAATGATGCGGTGAAGTTGTCCTGTCCCCTTAGAAGAAAAACACCTCCAAAGCATAATGTTTCCACCTCCATGTTTGACGGTGGAGATGGTGTTCTTGGGGTCATAGGCAGCATTCCTCCTCCTCCAAACACGGCGAGTTGAGTTGATGCCAAAGAGCTCCATTTTGGTCTCATCTGACCACAACACTTTCACCCAGTTGTCCTCTGAATCATTCAGATGTTCATTGGCAAACTTCAGAAGGGGATGTATATGTATTCTTGAGCAGGGGGACCTTGTGGGCGCTGCAGGATTTCAGTCCTTCACGGCGTAGTGTGTTACCAATTGTTTTCTTGGTGACCATGGTCCCAGCTGCCTTGAGATCATTGACAAGATCCTCCCGTGTAGTTCTGGGCTGATTCCTCACCGTTCTCATGATCATTGCAACTCCACGAGGTGAGATTGTTGATTATCAGCACCCTCCCTCTGTATGACAGTTGGGACAGGAGTCACCTCCACCTGGCCAGTCTTGACACCACTGCCTGTGGCAGCCCCTCCCAGTTCTTCTTGACCCACCTCTCCGAGCCCAGGTACACCCCCAACACTTTAAGCCCTTCACAACCCCACTGCAAACCCCCTGGAAGCAGAGTGGCCCTATCCCCCCATGCCCCACATAACAGAGCTTTGCTCTTGCCCCAGTTTATCTTAGCTGACGAAGCTCCCTCGTACACCTTCAGACTGGTCTCTAGTGGCTGCATATCCTGACCATCACAGAAACATCATCTGCATATGCTGACACTGCTATGCCTGTCACCACACCCATGCCTGTCCAGCACACTCCCTGCAGTCTCCGGCGTAGCAGGCCCAAAAAAGGCTCAATGGCTAGTGTATATAACTGCCCCGATAGAGGGCATCCTTGTCTAATGCCCTGTCTCACCCAGACTGGCCTACTGAGCCCCCCTCCCACCTTGACCATACATGACGCCCCAGCATACAACAGCTTCACACAGGTCAAAAAACTCTTCCCAAACCCAAACATCACATTAAACAGATACTCATGGTCCACTCTATCAAAAGCCTTCTCTTGATCTAAAGAGACCAGTCCAAAGTTCACATTAGAACCTCTCAACAAGTCCAACATGTCCCTGATTAAGAGCAAGTTGTCCATGATTGAGCGTCCTGGTACACAATATGTTTGGTCCTTATGTACTATCGAGTCCAGATGGGACTTCAGTCTGTTAGAGAGGACCTTGGCAAATATCTTGTAGCCCGCACAGAGTAATGCCACAGGCCTCCAGTTCTTAAGTTCACACAAGTCCTCTTTTTTGGGCAGGAGAGTCAGAGCCGCTCCACGGCAGCTCATCAGCAACTCTCCTACCCCGACACATTCACGCAACACGCAAAATAAGTCCTGTTCAATTATTCCCCAGAATATTTTATAAAACTCCACTGGGAGTCCATCGAACCCCAGGGCACGACCGGGGGACATCTGGGTTACGGCCTCTGCCAGTTCATGGGACAACAGAGGAATGTCCATTTCATCCCTCTGTGCCAGAGAGATGTTCGGGAGTCCTGCGAACAAGACCTGAGCACACATAGGATCACACATTTCTGCCCTATACAATTCAGTATAAAACTCCACAGTCCGCTCCCGCATCTCCCCCACCACAGAGGTCACCTGCCCATCAGACAGCCGTAGACAATGCATACCCTTGGCTTCACCGCTCTGTCTTTCCAAACCAAAGAAGAAGGAGCTGGGAGCATCCATCTCCTTGAGCATGGAGAACCTAGCTCTTACAAGTGCTCCCTTTGCTTTAACCTGGAAAAAACTACCCAGGTCCCTACGTAATTCAGCTAAATTAGCCTGAAGGCCTACATTGCCTTGCCCCACCATCTTTACCTCCATCTCACTAATACAACGCTCTAGTTCCCCCAATACTCTCCTAGCCTCTGAGGATGAGAGAGCTGTATACTGTTGACAGAAAAGCCGAATTTTGAATTTCCCCACATCCCACCATTGACTCAGAGACTCATACTCCTCTCTTCGCTGCCTCCACCTTTCCCAAAAGGTCTGGAAACCTGAGCAAAAAGTGGCATCTTGTAAGAGCTTTACATTAAACTTCCAAGAGGATGCCTGCCTGCGCCCTGGTGAAATAGACAGCCGAGCCATGGTTTTGTGGTGATCCGAAAACCCCACCGGGAGAATGGTAGCGCCCAACAGCGTATTGCTCCGATTCCTGGACATGTAAAACCGATCAAGTCGGGCTGCACTCACCCTAGCCCCAAAAACCTTCACCCATGTATACTTTTGTGTTGGCATGTTTAGTTCTCCAAACGTCCACTAGGTCGAACTGATTAATGATGTCCCTTAACACTCCCACTGAATGAGTCTCTTCCCCATTTCTGTCTTTCGTAAAATCCGTTGTCCAGTTCCAGTCACCAGTGTCTCCTCAGGCGCTTCCTGTGAGAGTTCCTGTCTAAGACTCCCAAATAGAACCCCCCTCTCTCTCCCTGTATTAGGCGCATACACATTTATAAAGACAAAACCCATGTTGTTAATTTATGCTTTTACAACAAGCAGCCTACCCCTACACACCTCCTTTGAGGAGCACATTTTTACAGACAGACCCAGTACAAAAAGGACTGCCACCCCTGCACTAAAAGTTGTTCCATGGCTCAACACACTTTCCCCTTTCCACCAGAGCCCCCAATCGACTTCATTCAACACATCACTATGCGTCTCCTGCAGAAACAACACCTGTACTTTTTTTTGTTTTACATACTCACCCAACATACTCCTCTTTCCCGCATCTCTGGCGCAATTTGTATTGAGCGAGCCTACCCCTAGCGTCTCCATAAGAAGTGGGAGAAAAGCCAGCAAAGAAAGAGACCAATAGCAAAGCTCAAAAAGCCCCAGTGCCAGAAAGAAAATATACATCTAAACAGTGTCTGAAGGTAAACCCTTACGCACTGTTGTGACCCACTTCCTCAACCTAAACCGTTTCCTGGGTGAGAGGACACCATGCCCCTCCTTTTTCATAGCATGTTGTACTGATCTTACAAACTTTCCCAGATCAGAAAAAAAGCCTAAAGATGAACTTTTTCCCCCTTGGTTTCATTCAGGAACCTTGTCAGTTCCCTCAACGTGTACTTTGACTTTGACT